>NW_015114590.1:29165-108825 GCF_001443285.1 Poecilia latipinna
GTCTCACATTCCTTGTCCTTGGAGCTATTTTTAAGAACTACGCATTATTTTTATGTTATAATTTTATTGATACAGTACAGCATATTCTTAGTTTTATTTTTTTTTTTACATTTTTTTTTAGATTTCTGCCGGTCGGTTTGCTGCCGTTAAACCCAAATTCCCCTAAATGTGGGACAATAAAGAGTATTTTTATTCTGTAAAGAGCAAAAACCATAAAGGACCGTTTCAAACAGAATTGTCAAAAAAGCTCCTGCTCACTTTGACAAATGTGTCTCCAATAATCTTCCTTTTCTCTTCAGGATTGGTGGTCATATTTAAAGTTTTACTGATGCGTTTCCGTGGCGTTCTGTCCTCGTCAGAGATTGGAAGAGTTGTCGTCCCGTTGTAAAAGGTGTGAGCTGCATTTACCACTACAGAAACGAACACACTGACGGTTAATTTATATAGAATAATTACACATGCAAAACTCAGTAAATTAAATAAAGGAAGAACATATATATATATATATATATATATATCCTCTAGTATAGTATATCCTCTCAACAAACTGTTGAGAGGATATACTGTCAAGAACATCTACATAGTTTTCAGTTGCCAAATGTTTCTATATTTAAAAAAAAAACTTTTTTGGTCTTATTATTCAAATTTTCTTTAAAAATTAAATAAATAAACAAACAAACAAACAAGGTTCACTTTTGAATGTGACTGAAAATCTGATTTTTCACATTTATCAACCTGTAAATGTCACAACTTAACCACTTTTCTTAAAAGCCGAAACAGATTAGCAAAATCTTCAAATGTTTCCTGTAGAAGATCCAGATAAAAATACTTCTCCAGTAACTACAGAGCAACTAAAAGCGTGTTTCCTACCTTTGAGTTTAATGCCCAGCTTGGTGAGGGCCTCCTCCACACTCAGACTCTCTCTCTTCCTCATGAAGCCGTTGTCGATGTGAACTGCTATCACCTGCTCCTGGTTTAGAGCTTTGTTCAAGAGAGCAGTGCAAACTGTCGAGTCGACTCCACCGCTCAAAAGCACCTGTGGATACCAAGAAATTACTTTGAGTTGAACCAAGATCAATATTTTATCAACTTAATGTTATTTTACACAACTCATCATTATGACTTAACCACCTAGGGCGCTGTGAAAAAAAAGGTGAAGTTTAAAACTCCCGCTAAAGCGCAGAACCAAGTCAGGACTTTAATTCAACAGAGTGAATTCAAATCTTGCCACTTATCTTCAAACTGCCACTACTGTACCCGCCTCCTAATCAGCTACAGCACTTCACACGAAGTTCAATAGTCAGAAAATATTCTTTCTTCCAGAAGGAAATAAAAGCAAAACATTTTTTTTCCCTCCAAGTTTAGGCAGTTTCACTCACCAGAACTTTAGACGCGCCCACTTTTTCTCTGATTTCATTGATGCAAACCTCCTGCCGGTTGTGCACGGTAAAGTTACTTGTGCAACCCGCAATCTCAAAGAGGAAGTTGCGCAGCATCTCCATCCCTCGCTCTGTTAGGTCGACCTCAGGGTGAAACTGGGTCCCATACAGCTTCTTCTGTTCATTAGCAATCCCTAGATTGAAAGCAGGGCTTTTTTTTAAAAAAAAAATCATGACCGAACAATGTGCCGTTTGAACTTTTGAATAAAACCACTCTAATATGCAAAGAATACGCTGCATATCGTTTTTAAAATATGCACAGGAGTTTATGCATGCTTATAGGTTTTATGACAACAATGCAGATTATGCAAACTCTGGGTGAAGGTTATCTGAAGTGCTCCTCACCAGCGATGATGTTCCCTGACTGAGCCACCACTTTAAAGCCATCAGCCACTTTATCCACACTGTCACCGTGGGTCAGCAGCACCAGCTCCTCCTTCTGAAGGCCTCTGATAAGAAACACAGACACAAGCGACAAATGAAGATATGAAGAGTTTACTGATCTCTAGGGTGATAATTATTGCGTACCCCCAGTGCTTGTGGTAGGAGTCTAGAACAACAATAATTGTGACATTTTTTGTCATATCAGAGGGAAAAATTTGTCGACACTTTTATATTTCTGATCAAATGGGTTTTGTTTTTTTTCGGATTGTGTGAGAAATTGCATCTTTCAAGAAGAAATAAAATGTAAAGGAATTAATGTGACTCTAAAGATTACCTATTGTTAAACTTATCTAAATAAGTAAGTCTGCAATGTAGTTAAGATTAGTTTAAATTTAAAGTTGAGTGAAATATGCTGCAGGGCAAGTAAAGCTGGAACAATTAACTGGATTGTGACGAATCAATTATCAACTAATTTAGTAATTGATTGTTAACTAGAAGAGACAAACTTCAGAAAAGGTTATTTGTTAAAAATAACATTTTCACGTTAATGTTATTTTTTTTTTTACTACAAATGCATCATTTGTTATAAATAGAATGCTATGTTCTTTTTCTTTTAGGCAAGAAAATGTTTTTTTTCTTATTTAAAACAAGATTTGAATTATTTGTTTAGTAAGGTTTTTTAAAAATATTTATATTATATAAAATCTGCAGAATGTGCCAGTCTTTTTTAATCCGTTTAATTGGTCAATCATCAGAATAATCGATTACTAAAATAATCGATCGCTGCAGTCCTAAAGCCGGGAGAATTTACATGAATTTTAAAAAAGTACATATTTCATAACAACAACAACCTTTGAACTAATATTTTTTGCAACAATTACACTTGCATACTTCAGATAGTTAATGAATAAAAAGTTTCTACATTACCTGAAAAGGGAGCACGTGTTGTCCAGCACAATGTTGAACACTCCGTCCTCCCTTACGCTCTTTTTATGGACTGTACCGCCAAAAACTTTATTCATCATCTATGGCAAACAAACACAGAGTTAATAATTACACACCGACTCAGTTATGGTGCGCTTGAAATACAGTAAATCATTTCAGAGAGTAGAAGAAATACTGCGGTTCCTTATCTTAAGAGGCAAACAGCAGCTTCAAGTGTGAAGCATAGATAAAGCTACCTGCATCCCATAGCAGATGCCAAGTACGGGCTTCCCTATGGTGAATATGGCCTGGTCGAAATAAGGAGCATCTTCTGCGTAAACAGAGGCTGGACCGCCTGAAATAATGATGGCTCTAAGGAGTGAAAAGAGGAAAAACCATAAAGACAGTGCAAAACCACAAAACACCTTCACACTTCAATTTAAAGAAAGCATACAAAAAGGGAGAAAAACTATAAAATAAAGGCACTTCCCCACCCCCAGGGTTCTCACCTGTAACCCTGTTCTCTGAGGGCAAAGGCAGGGGTCTCTAAAGGGAGGATCTCTGAGCGGACACACAGCTCCCGCACTCGTCTGTCGATCACCTTCCCATATTGTGCTCCTGCATCCAGGATGGCAACCGCCCCCTCGCAAGATCCGTTCTGCGCTGAGGTGCTGATATCCAGCTGTGGATGGAGTTTCACAGACACATTAACATGTTGATCAAATCTCATCTGTTTTTATGATTTTAAAAAGAGAAACGCATGCGAGAGTTACATAAACACAGACTTAAAACTCAAGTGTCAATGCCAAGTCGGTAGTTCTGCACGAGAGCCGGCACAGTGAAGTCAACCTCTCCAAAACTTTCCTGTGCTCCATCTTTAACCTCCTTGAGGAAAATGTGACTCACAAATAGGCGTAACGTGATTAGGAACATGTGAGCCACAACATCTAGACAGACAGGCACTCTTTTAAAACATGCTGCAACCATTCAGAAAAATCATGTGAAACCTCAAGCTAGTCAAGGGTTATTAGCTTGAGCAGCTTCTTAAATGGACATTTTGGTCCAGTGAAACTGGAGCTAAAAGAGGGAAACCGGGATTTCAGGGAAGGATGTTGATAGAGAGATTACCAAAAACAGAAACAATATTACAAAAAAAAAAAAAACTGTTTATGAAACACTAAAGTACTAAACATCCCACAGACCATTGCTCTATCCATCATCATTATCAGAAGATGAGAGAATAGCAAATCTAGCCGGGCATGGCTCCTTTCTGTAACATCTGGACCATTTATCTAGTCAGAGTCTTAATGTGTTACATTAAATTTTCTAGTGAAATATACCCCTTTATAAGCTGATGAGGAAAAAAGGTTCATGGACTACAAGTATTTAAAAGGGTATTGAGTCATGTTTACTCTAGGATCTTGGTCCATGTCGAGGTATTATGGAACCTTTGTTTTATGGCATATGCTTGAGTGACAAACACACATCAGTTGAGGACCTACAGAAATGGAAGCGCCAACCAATAAACCACGTCAAAACAAACCCATGAAGAGCATAAAACGAGAAATATGACCCACGTGAAAAGTGAAAGCATATTTTTAGTTGTTTCTAAAATGCACAATATGCTGTTCTAATACCTAGAGGTGGGATAGAAATATTTAGTAACCAAGAATGCTCAGGAAAAGTACTTACCAGATGACCCGCTAACATCGCAGTGTCAGTTTTAAGTTTGCTCAAACTAGCCTCGTCAGATTGTTAGCAGACTGACACTTAAAGTGACGTTATTTTAGCTCAAACTGAGTGACAGCAGCCTTGCAAAGTAAACGAGATTGACGCAAGTTAACGTTTTAGTTTCGAAGCCGACCCTGCGGCTAAAATAAATAAATATTATGTAATTATTACACTGTTAACGATGCTGTCCTAACATATTCATCCCTGCTAACGCTTGCTAGCTAGTGGTAGCGTGCTAGCGAGCGAAGAACACACAGTAAGGAGCGTTAGCCCGTTAGCAGCACGGTTAACAGAGCTATGCTAAAAACCACGTCGCGCCAGCAGCTGCAGGCACTTACTCGACGAAGACGCAAATGGTGGGAAAAATATGTGACAGACTTGCTTTCATGTCAGATGAGTCTGATATATGACGCGTAGCTAGTTAGCAGTTATGAGCAACATGTAAATGGGGAAACTGCAACAGGCACACAGCGGACTACCCGCACCTCCGTGGGGCTGTTGGTAACATGCTGACTAACTTTCCCCCCCTTGAGGTGCACAGAGGCCGTCTATAAACCGCGGGTACTACGGCTTCCGACATCAAGTCACCCGGGCCACTCGGTACTAGAGTCGCGGCGCGGAGTAACCTATCCACTGACCTTGCTGTCTCCGTTGCACAGAGCCATGGGGGTCTGCCGCTGTTTTCAGTGTTCCCCTTCGCCTCACTGTCCCAGGTCTCACACTGAAAGAGGGCTGCTGGTTAGCTCCTGGATCAGCACGCCGACTACTGCTGGAGAGGCAGACTGTGCTGTGGGTCTAGTGAAGCTCCGCTTTCTCCCCTCATGGGTGGAGCGCAAAGTGAAATTCAACAGATAGTAAAGGGGAAGGGTAGGAGGCGTTGGAGGCTGAGAATCAGCCTACAACAAATAGAGACGGGACGGCCCTTTTAATTACCTTTAAACAATAATAAACGGTGGGTTTGTATGTACACGGAGCTTAAATACCACTAGCCAACAGATGTTTCATCCTTTTATTTAATTCAAAAAGTATTTTTTTTTGAATTAATTGTTGTTGTTACTCATTAAAATTTCTTCAAAGAGTTGACTCCAACATCCCAACTCTTAGCCCGTGAGGATGCAACGAGTAAGATGAAGCATTGATGAATGCCTTTCCATCTTCTGCTAAGACACCCTGGAGGGTGTGTTTCTCTAGCTATTTCGTTTTACCTAGAAGGAAGCTGAAATCTTACCTCATATGACCTGTGGGGGGGAAAAAAAGATTTATATATTTTGCACTGAGCTAATGCAGATTAGATTATGTTGAGAAAAAACATTCCCTAAACTAGCTAATATAGGTGTAAAATCCAAGTGGAAGGATCTATCAAAGTTTCACCTGAAGGTCAAATGGTTTTCAACACTGACCTCTGAGGTCTTAAATGAGAGTGATTGGTAGATGCACCAGGTAAACATGTTAACAGATATCTTCAGACATTAAGTGATTTAAGCATGGTAGGTCTAGTGAAATAGGGGTGAAAATATGGTATTGTAATAGCATCCCTTCATCTCAAACTATATCTCGGTAAGTGGTGGTAATGGCAGCTTTACATCAGTCCTTTCATCACATGCTGTGTCATTAAAATAAGCCTCTGTCTTGTCACATGTTTGCAGTTGGGATAAGCAACTTCACATGGGCTCAAACCAACCCGCAAGCCTGACCATGTCGTTATTCATTACATTTTAATTTAATGTGGAGTCATGGGTGCAACATGACTCCACGTCACTATGTGATTAAATACTATCTAGATTAAGCAAAAGAATAATTTCAAACAATGTTATCCTTCAGTAAATTTTGTCCAGTCATCTTTTAAAAAAAAAAACAGTTCTAAAGTAATATGCCTTCTCTAATATATACAAGGAATGGGTTCTTTTAATAGCGCAGTGTTTTAATTTGTTCTAGCTGTGTGGCCATAAAATAAACAAAGGTAGAGCATGGCTAAGGGGGAAAAACTTTTTAAATTGCCTGTATTTTATGGCGATTGAAGTAAAATCACTCTCATTTAAGACTAAACTTTGTAATGAAGTTTAGTGTTCATCAGGATCATGTCTGCTGCTGCATGCATTCCTGTTGTATTTTGATTTAACCAGCTGAATAAGCAAGCGACACTCCACTGGTCATTTTGTCGCTACAAAAAAAAGTGTGGTGGTTAATCCTCAAAAGTCTGACAATCCATCCTGGAGACTTCAAACTCATAAACCAATAAAACTGAGTTTTTACCATTCCATTTAACTGAATTGTATTTTACTGTAGTTACATTTTATTTTGGTATTAAAAGTTGTTGCTTTTATCTTTCAATGCATCTGTTTATTATGGATGAGAGCCAATTACTTTATTGCAGCTTGTCATTTTGCATTTAGTTTCTCCTGTTTAATTTGTCTTTTATTTTTTTCTATCCGCAAACATATCTGGATGTTTTATTTAGAAGAAATAATCAATATCAAAATAATGACAAATTCAAAAGTTTAGATTTTTGTTTTATCTTTCCCATTTCGTTTTTGCTTTAGACATAACATTATTATGATTATTATAATTGTTATTATTATTATTATTATTGTTGTTGTTGTTGTTGTTGTTGTTGTTGTTTTTGTTGTTGTATATTGAGTATCTTCTCTTTTTTTCCCTCTCGGAAGACAGGCGTTGGATTTGTTTCCTTCCATAGCAAAAAACCTTCCGTCTTTTTGCTCATTGCTTCTGAAGAGGAACTTCGTGCAGTGACGTTTTCAGACACGTCAGCTAAAGTTACCCGGACACATTTCCGTGCTGCACACTACGCTCTTCTTGGCTGTCCTGTGTTTTTGTCCATCGATGTGTTTTTAAGTTAAACGGTAGTCTAATTATTTCTCTTTATTCATTTCATCTATTAGGACGTTACCGTGTTTTAGCCGAACAATCTTATGAAACAAGCCGCTGATTGACTCACTCATTCCTCTAATTTTGTGTGTTTGTTTCTGCTTTGGCATGCTGTCATCACCAGGTATGCATGAACCCATCCGCTTTCCTTTTTCTTTTCTTTTGTGCATGATTTGTGGCTGTTTCTGAGTTTATTCTGTGAGCGTACAATGTTGTTTACTTTTAAACGACACCAGAGTGAAACCAGCAAACCTCATGTTAATTTTTCACTGACTTGGCTTATAATTATACTTCCTGTTAGAGATCAATGGATGTATTCTTGACATTTCTAAAATGTAGCACTTTTTTGATGATTCTTCTCACGCCTTAAATCAAACCTGCTTCTGAATGTGTTTCTTCCTTTCCGCCGTTTTTTCAATGGATTTCAATAATTTATTTACATTTACCTTTCCAACCATGGCACATTTGGAGAAGACATTAGCTGATTTACCCAGAAGCCTCAAAAGACAGACTAGAAACTCCATGTAATTGTTTTATGGGTATTTTTATTTTCTTCTTCCAGATTTATTGTGGGCACAGCAGGTTTGATGCCCTCTGCTCCATCATGGAGCCCTCAGATTTGACGACACGCAGGAACGGGCTACAGAGGAGAGTACCAGGTGCCTCCACCCTGTCTGAGCACATCGGCTCAATGGACAGAGGGGAGACGAGTTCTCCTGAGCCGGAGACGGAAGAGGAGGCAGACAGCCTCATCAGGAGCTCAGACAGAGAGAACAGGAGGCGTCACCGGGTTCGGCCGGGTATCCGTGGTGAACTGGGGAATATAGCACTTCTCCTGTTCCTCTATGTGCTGCAGGGGATTCCCTTGGGACTGGCTGGCAGCATCCCCCTAATCTTACAGAGCAAGAGCGTCAGCTACAAAGACCAAGCCTTCTTCAGCTTCGTCTTCTGGCCGTTCAGTTTGAAGCTTTTCTGGGCACCGCTGGTGGACGCCCTGTACTTCAGCAGGTTTGGGAGAAGGTATGACGGACACCCAAGTACGGATGATACTGTTATATATGCTTTTGTTTTCGTCTCTGAGCTTGTTGTCATGTGTTTCTGCAGGAAGTCGTGGCTGGTGCCCACTCAGTACCTGCTGGGGCTGTTCATGCTCTATCTTTCGGCAACAGTCACCTCACTGCTGCAGAGCGAGGAGGGGCCCAAGGTGGGCACGCTCACTGCAGTCTTCTTTATGCTTGCCTTCCTGGCAGCCACACAGGTAACCATTAACAAGCACACATATGCAGTGCTTTGCAAAAGTTTTCGTGTCCCCATGAACTGTTTCACCCTACAGGTAGAGCGCCATAGAATTATGAAGTGGAAAGATAAAATGTGCAACTTTTGTTTCAAAAATCAATGAAATTAAAAAATTATTTTCTTTTGCTAAAGAAAATTCTAAGTACAAACTTAAAACTTCTTCTTTCTCCCTCTCTCTCTCTCTCTCTCTTTCTCTCTCACTATCTCTCTCTGTGTACTAGGATATAGCTGTGGATGGCTGGGCCCTCACCATGTTGTCTAGAGAAAATGTGGGCTATGCGTCTACCTGCAACTCCGTAGGCCAGACGGCGGGGTATTTCCTGGGGAACGTGCTCTTTCTGGCTCTGGAGTCTGCTGAATTTTGCAACAAGTACCTCCGAATAGTGCCCAAAGACACCGGCATCGTCACCCTGCCAGGTACATGGACACACTACTGTTGAATTCTGAGGTGTGGTGTAAAAAATACATATAATCATAAATGATTTTAAAATGTTTTACTTCAACGTTTCCTGTACCATTCAAATTAAAATCAAACAAATCTGCTAGGGGTGGGTTTTTAAAAAAAAAAAGCTGCAGTAATCTGGTTGCATAAGGGCGGCACACCTTTACACTAATACTTCTTTGACACACCTTTGACTCAATTTCAACATTTCGTGTTTGTTGGTACAAGCCTCTCATCAGTTACGGCAAATCAGACTGAATTGAAATAAACCTCAGCTGTCCAGCTCTTCGTTTAACGCAATGATCTGAACATACAAATGTATCAGACTACCTAACCATTCCACATAAATATATACCTAACATAGCACAGGCAAGGCGGGTACCAATAGTTGGAAAGAATGTACTGCAGCGGTGAAATTATTAAACTTGCACATCATTTTAGAGACAAAACAGCAACACGGAAGAGGCTGTTGGGATCTCTGGTTTTAGAAGAAGGAATTCAGTAAGAAAGGAGGTTTGAAGACTTGACACTAAACATCCTGGACTGACTACAATATTCCCAAACCTTGTGGGTGAATGCATCATGGTCTGAAGAAACCAAACGTCTGCTATTATGCCAAGCATACGTCTAAAACCGCAAAGGTTTGAAGAATCTTTGCAAGGCAGAGTGGGCAAATGTACAAAATGTGCTGATGTATTGAAAATGATTGTTTTTCTTATTTCTGCTAGGTTTAGGCTGATGATTTCAGTCGATCTTTTGTTCTTCTGTTGCAGATTTTTTATTTTTCTGGGGGGTTATATTCCTAGTCTCCACTACCCTGGTGGCCATCCTCAAAAGGGAGAACGATCACAGCAGAGGCAGGAGGAACGTCCCGGAAGAGACTCAGGGTGTCACGGAAACCTACAGGCTCCTGTTCTCCATCGTCAAGATGCCCACAGTCTTCACTTTTTGTTCCCTGCTCCTCACAGCTAAAGTACAGAACTGCTAACAGCAAGATGACTGGTGTAGTCTGTATCTGAAGAAAACTCATGGTGAAAATATTTTATTTTTTTTTTTTGCATTAGATCGGTTTCTCTGCAGCAGATGCCGTTACAGGTCTGAAGCTGGTGGAGGCTGGAGTCCCCAAAGAGCAGCTGGCGCTCCTGGCGGTTCCCATGGTGCCTCTGCAGATCCTTCTGCCGGTGATCATCAGCAGATACACGGCGGGGCCCCGACCCCTTGACGTCTTTTATAAAGCCTTTCCGTTCCGGTAAGCGCTCACGTAAAGTGGAGAAGTTGACTCACTTTGTGTTTGTATGCTGTAAGCAAAGAGCTAGCGGAGTCCTGTTCTGTTACGCAGGTTGCTTATCGGGCTTGAGTACGCTCTGCTGGTATGGTGGACCCCCCATGTGAAGCAAGAAGGAGGATTCCCACTTTACTACTACGCCATAATCCTGCTCAGCTATGCATTGCATCAGGTTTGTTGTTTTTCTCCGTTTGTCTCTGCTGGTTGCTCTGCTTAACTACAACCGTCAAATCCAGTCTGACTTCCTGAAACCTGTTCAAGTAAACCGGATGATGAGCGTTTGCAAACCTCTCACAGTAAAACACTTAAACACCTTGTTTTTTAATTTGGTGTCCCTAGGTGGCGCTGTACAGCATGTACGTGGCCTGCATGGCCTTCCACGCCAAAGTGAGTGACCCCCTCATAGGAGGGACCTACATGACGCTGCTTAACACAGTCACTAACCTGGGAGGAAACTGGCCCTCCACCGTGGCTCTGTGGATGGTCGACCCTCTGACCTCTAAGGAGTGCCAGGGGGCCGTGGGACAGAGCTGCAGCTCGTCACTGGAGGCGGAGGTGAGTGGCACGCGAGAGAGCAGAAAACCACAGGGTGTGTTTTTATTTATAAACTAAACCCCTCTTCCCCCCCCCCCCCCCCAGTTGGGTGTCAAGGAAGGAGGCGTTTGTGTGACGACCATGGACGGCTACTACGTGGAGTCTGTGGTGTGTGTCGTCATCGGTTTGCTGTGGTGGCTGTGGCTGGGGAAGAGGATGAGGCGGCTGCAGGAGCAGAGCTCGTCTGCGTGGAGATGCAGGGTGAACCAGTGATACGAATCCTACAGACATTTCAGTAGTGAGCTGCACCTTCATTTTCTGCTCCAAAACCAGCTGGACTCACAGTCGTTCCCACACAGCAACGTTTTGCTCTGGTCTGGCTTTTTCGCTGCCGGATCGAGGGGACACTTACCATTAAACATGCCACTTTAATGTACACACATATGAAGTAAGCCACCATCACTGTCTTCTTCTTTTTATTTTTATTTTTTTTAAACTATTGCCGCCGTCTTATAAAGTGTCCTAGTAGATTTTTACCATGTTGTGCTGCTTAAGCAAAACCAAACAAAGGCTGGGTCAAAGAAGATCTTGACAATTATTTTTTTTTCATCTGAAAAAAGAATTTTTTAAGATGCTTTATGGGTTTTAGTACTTCATCTTCAAACCCATCTATCTTTCTTATATGAAAGGAATATTCACAGAGCCAGATGCACTAATCTTAACTCAAAGCACATGTGAAGATTTCTCCTCATATCCCTGACCTGAACTACGAAGCAGGAAAAGAGTCTAAGTGCAGTTCAGAGAGAAACAGTTAGAGAAATAGGACGCGGTTACGTATAAATGTTTTAAAAAGAAAAAGGATAAAGAATATCTACAGTATGCAGAAATATCTTCTCTTCATTGTCCCTGTTTCAGTTTAACTAAGGAGAACATTTTGGGAGACATCTTACTATAATATTTATAGTATTCTATAAATATTATACTATAATATCATATACTCTACTGTACTATAATATATTTATAATTTAAATCCATACAAAGGAATAAAATAATTTTTGTCTCCTCCATTGTAGAAGGGTGCTGCATTAAATATTTGTCTTGTACTTTCATATCAGTCATATTAGTTATAGAGTTGGACCAATCAAGCCCCTGCCAGTTTCTGGTTTTCTTTGATCTCTGACCTGCCGGTTTCTGTTCATCCTCTGACTGTAGTACAGAAGAGGAAAACAGGGGCGGCAAGTTCTTTGATAGGTGTTGTAGTTTTGTATTCAAAAGAAAATGAAGGAATAACACGGTTATCCCCATTTATGCACAAAATTGATCTGATTTTGTCAGAAAATGTGCATTATAGCATCTGCTGCTGGTTCAGATGTTTATGTCCTGAAAATAGCAAAGGAATGTTTGGATTATTTATTTGAGCCTGAAGATTGCAATTTGAAATCCTAGGCGGCAGAAAATTAACTTTAACTTAGAAGGCATGAGTGCTGGTGAATATGCCGAGAGCAGAATAAATTCACTTCTATTCCACTCCTGGCCACTGTAATCTCTCACGCGTGGATTTCTGCTGCACTAATCCAGCAGCACGAATACCAGATTACGATGAAAATGCTAACGGTATGAATTTGAGTACGTTAGCATCAGTTGCTACATTCCAAACGTGTGCTACCGCTGTTACCATGGTGATATACTGTGCAGCCTAATTTAGAAAGTTGCAACAGAGACGGTGATTTTCACAAGCTGCATCCAGCTGAACAAGACTGAAACCGGCCACCAGACGAGACGCACATGTTTAAATACATTGTAAACAATCAGCGCTACCGCTGCTTTTATCGCGTAGCCGTGTACGTTAGCTAGATCAATAATTTACACAGAAATAATCTGCATATTTTATTTACTTTGACCGTGTTGCTTTCGGCGGACTGAAAATATTACTTTGATTTCATGTCACTCTAAAAATATAGTCATTACGGTGGACGGCGTTGTGATCCCAACTCAGGACGTTACAACCGATTAGTGACGGTGTGACGCTGAAGTACTGCAGAGCGGGATGGACACACTCAACCCGGCTTCATAGTTTGCTGCCCAACTCCCAAGTTCAACCTGTTATGATTTAAAATACTCAGATTTCTAACATGTTTCATCATTTCTATTGTGGTTGGTTTTGTTTCTTTAAACCGTGCCTTGTTTAGTGTCTTCAAGTCAGTTCATTGTCAAAACTTTTATCTGAATTTGAAAAATGAAGGTAGGTTATGCTGCCATCATGTGGCAGAGAAGGGGGACTGCTAATTACCCACACTTTACACTGTTGCCCTCAAATAATTGTGAAGGTACTCAAGTTCCTTTGAGTTTCTCAACACACTAGAGCTTTAATCCGCCAGTTGTTTCTGTGCGCCAGTGGAAGTGTGCGCTCCTTAGAGAAGAATTAGATTTGCACTTTGTAATCTAAAAACTCGTCGTCGTCTATATGGTTAAATGAATGGAGATGCCGAAACGTCATTTTGCCTTTTTAAAATGATACAAAACTTCCATGAGCAATTACAAACGATGGTCAGTATATTGGTTTGGGAAATCTTTTCAGTGCAGCTTTTTCCAGTTTGTTGGTTGCATTGTAACTGCATTTACTGCACAAGTTCATATTATTACAGGAAACATTTAATATCTATTTAGTCTGTTTAGATAAGTGGATGATGTCATGGATACCTTTACATCGTATCAGCCATGAGGGACGATTAGTGCGAGTGTAACGTCTGAATGGTGGTTACCAAAATTCCCTGGTGAAAACATTGATAAGGGTCGTTTGTAGCTTGTGAAATACATTAAATATATTGATTTGAGGAGCTGGTACTTGCTGTTGTTTATAATAAATGCACTGAAAGCATGATTTATATCAAATGAATTAGTTGGACAACAGGAAACAAGGGAAAAGCGTCTAAATTACGTGTTTTTTTTTCTGTTCCTGAGCCTTCTACTCTTTTTAAATGTGTATCTGTCCTTTTTATATTAGACATTAATTAAGCTCGGCTCACAGCAATATTATGAGAATGTTTTATATTTACTTGCTGCAGATCATCCATTTAGATAGTTCTGTCATTGACACTGTTTACTGATTTAGTTTGATAATTGGTGTTTTTCCAGGTGGTGGGCAACTACTTAAGAGTTTTATTATATTATTTTATTCTATTCATAATATATATATTTTTAGTTCTTGCACAGCTTTAGTTTACTGCGATTCAAATTCCACAATAGGGTGCCAAAACAAATTTGCCCAGACTCAGGCCCCGTCTACATTTATTTGCATCTGACGTTTTGTTCTTGTCCGCACAAAAACAAAGGTTTTGGTCAAATAAATTGCGATTTAAAAGGCTTTCAAAGGTTTATTGACAGATGGTTTTATTGTCAGTGAATTTTTTTTCTTTTTTCTTCATTTTCCTTACAAACAAACTGTTTTTAATATCTGACTAATGAAGCCAAAGCTTAGAAGCTATGGACTTCTCCAGGAATAATTAGATCAACTTAAGACATCTGAATTGAAGCATTTACTAAATTGGAATTTTTTTTCTACATTCCAAAGTCTTTAAGATAATAAAATAAAATAAAATCATAACCACTGTGGTTCTAAAGGCTTAATTTCAATTGGATGGAACAAAATGAAATTTTGACGTCATTTTTGTATCGAAGGTGGAACCTGGAAAGTCTGAATTTGAAAATTATTTTACCATCCTTATGATACTCTGTAGATCCTCTTGGATTTCTGTCTGCTCTGCTCTCAGGCTCTGCTTGTTTTTACTACCTTGAGTCTTTTCCTTCCACTGTCACCATGTGCTTGTGTCATAACTGGGAACAGACTGGAATGTGTGTAATCTTAATGGTTGGATTAATCTGGTCGCACACTTCTGGATGGTGGTTGGACCCATTTGTCCTGTGAAGTGCCTTGAGGTGACATTTGTTAATGAGTGAAGTGATGCTACACAAATAAACCGAGTTCAAAGTAAATCCCACGTTGTAACAGAATCCCGCCGAAGGAAAAGAACGACTAAAAGTGATTGAATATTGAGATCTCAATAAATATTTGTAATTAAAAACATACACTTCATCAGGTTTGCGTCTCTTTTTCTGTGACTGATGGAGGGAAAACAAACAGACACGATGTGCATGTTTTCTTTACAGTTTATTTAGAATTTCTTTTTGCGTCTCAAGAGTTGTAAAATTGTTTTTCCTGAACAAGTTAATGCTGAGGCTGCGTCTCCGGGTCTTTGGAGCTCTGAACCTTCACAGAGCTGCAGATGGTGAGACCAGATCAACTGGTTCTGGAGCTTCGGACGCCCTGAGCGTCTCCGAGCGGCCTGAAGGAGAGCCGGAGGTGGTGTTACGCAATCAGCACAGAGACCAGCTATACGTTGCCGTTGATAAGGAGCTGAATTATAAGAGTGATAACTCAAGTATGGAGTCCACATGATGTCATTTCACAACACAACTGCTTAAAGAATTGATAGTTTTTGGGTTTTTTATTTAATGGAGGCTCTATAAGTTGATGCACAGCACAGAAAATGGATCCACTTGGTAAGACTTCGTAAAACAAAGCAAAACCTTTTGTTTATAGAGCCTCTTTTTGTCTGATCGTCACAATCCACTTGTTTTTTTGGGTTTTTTTATATTAATCCTAATTCAGATCATAATCCAGAACCAGGAACCATGTCAGCAATCCATCCAGTAGAGCTTACTGGCATCGACTAACAGAGATCAAAGCACTTTGGATATCTTAAAGTCCAGCAGACTGACTGCGTCTCACCTCCAACCATACCATAGTGTGAGAAATGATCGACGTCGACGGGGCGACGGCGTCACCTTCAGCACTGAACTGTAGTCTGCCGGAGTGCCGGCCCCAAGCGCACACTCCAGGTCGTGACAGTACATGTAGTGTGCAGATGTGCAAGAAGTTTGGATTCTCTTTGTCTCTAGCATCCGTTCCTGTTTCTTTGCCTTTAAAAAATATCACCAAACCAGAGGGAGAAGAGATGAAGTCAGGGGTCATAGGTTCATACGTAGATGCTCGGGCCGTTTGGCCACGACGGGGTAGGCTTGCTGCTTCATCTGGGCGAGGTTGACCCCCGCAGGCTGTCGGATGGGGAGCGGAGCCGAGGCCTCGGCGCTACTAGTGATGTCCATCTGCTCTGCGGTGGACAGATCCATGGGCTGCTCCAGAGGAGACGGGAGGACGCTCTGTCCCACGCCGGGGATGAGGGGACTGCGAGACCAGCCCGGGCTGAGAAGGAAAGTAAGAGACTACAGGTTAGAGGCTGCAGGTTAACGAGTCATGCAAATAATCAGAGCTGCTGCAAACCAGCCGACAAACCTGAGAAGAGTCCTTGGGCTGTCCATGATGCGCCGAGGGGAGCGGATCTTTGGCTCGAAGGAAAACTTCTCCTTGATGTTTTCCAGAACTGATGGCGCAACGTACGTAAAACCCTGGGAAAACCACGGAGGAAGGAAACGAGGAACGAGCCTTTTAATTATGGAGATTTTCTTTTTTTTTGCACAACTTTCTGCAAACTTCCATACTTTTCTGGGCTCTTATTATGACATTTCTAGGTTTAATTTTAACCCAATTATACAGCACAAACATACGGAAAGCGTCAACAACCTAACACATCATTTGTCTTTTATGGTCATTTTTTGTTACATTTACCTGCTGAGCAACAATCCTGTTTGCAGAATGCCTCGCAATCAACTTTCCACACATTGCAACATCCCAACCACACACTTCAGATGCATCCCATTGGGAAGACAAACACAACAGAGCGCATAAATGTGAAGGGAAATCACAGAAGGTTTGCAAATTTTTACCAATAAAAATCCACGAAGCATTTCATTTATTTATTTATTTTTTATTTATCTCCTTTCACTGCAGTTACACCTGCAAGTGATTTGGATAATTTCTCTTCCAGCTGTTTACGTCTATGGATGCTAAAATGTTTATTAGCATTTAGCAGTTGGATTAGGTGAAAGGAATCTGATCATCAATTTTTTAAAATTAATTTTCAGGTGAATTTATCTCTGGACTTTGACTGGGTCATTTTAACACATGGAAATGTTTTTAGTTTTTTAGATGGGTCATTGTTCCAAAATTCCAATCAATTTCAAGAGGGTTCTGATAATGACCCAGACTAGAGCTTGAGATCCCTAATGTAGCTCTGAGCGGATCTTCAGAGACATGTTCCTGCTGGAAGCCAAAGCTCTGCTCCGATCTCAAATCTTGTGCAGCTTTGAACATGTTTTCTTCCAGGATCATTCTGTATTTAGCTCCACCCATCTCCTCGCCAATCCTAATCCACTGCCCTGTCCCAGAAAATAATCCACAAACTGTCACAACTTTCTCAGAACGGCGAGTGTTGCTGGTGTCCTCTTAGTACGACAGCATCGCCACATGATGGCGTGTTCAAGGTGACGCTTTGCACACACACGCAGGCGTTAAATGTTTTGCATTTGGATCGACTTCGAACTGACTGGTAGTTGTAATATTGACAGACTTCCTCCTGAGCTTTAGTTGAGCTGTTTGGTAGGTTTGCAGCTCTGCCAGACTCTTTCCATTTTGTCATTGGTTGTTTGAGCAGTACTGAATCAGATATTTTTCATTTGGTTACCACTTAGCAACTAGGGCTGCACTGGATTTTATTTAAGAGTATCGCGGCGCAGGGGCCTGACTACATACACCTGTCACACTTTTTACATTTTTTTTGTATATATTCATAAAGAAAACATCTAAAATCCTTTTCTTTCTATCCAGTTAATACAAGTGCAAAACAATTGGAGTTTATGACTCTAATGTGACAAATTGTGGAAGACTTCCATTGGAATAAGTAAAGTGGGATCACTGCATCTCTAATAATTCAGATTAAACTTGCTGCCTAAACAAGGCAGAAGTGAAGTAAAGTTATTACCAGGAAGGCTTGATTTGCGCTCTCGCTGAGGGTGGAGTCGTCAGGGCTGTCCACCGGAGTCTGGCTGGTGAACTTCGAGTCGAACTGACTCACGTCATCCGCTGATTGCTGGCCAGACCAGAGAGGAAACACGGGTTTGGGATTACGGCAACATGAGAGGTTTCAGCCAAAGCAAGCAGGAGATGATCCGACACAGCAGAAGGCTTGAACCTTAGCCTCTAACGTAGCGTTATTTAGGCACATTAGCAAAACACCCCACCAAATAGTAAAAGGTAATGAATGTCTGTTTATGGTTTTACTTACAAGGACAGGTTTGAAGGGAGGCTCCACTTTCCGGGCCAGTAGATCTTCCCAGTTGATGTGTCGAAAGAAAGAATGAGCCTATTGAGCACACACACAAAAAATTAGAATTTAAACAAGTTGGTCGCAAATCTCATAACAACCGGCTGAAGTTTGAGAATATTCTTTTTGCATCTGTTGCTCTCACCTGCACCTCTGTGGCGTCTCCTGATCCGGCTCCGAGCCGCGACGAAGCATTTCTCTTCAGCAGCTGTTCAGGCAGCGGTCAAATGTTAAGAGAAAAGCAGCAGGGCAAATAATCGTCTTCAAGCAGACGCAGGAGACCGTTACCCGTTTCAGGAGATCCCTTGCTTCCTGCGTGAGGTAGGGTGGCAGGCTCAGCTTACACTTCAGGATTTTATCAATGGTCTTTTTCCGGTTCTCACCTGTGAAGGGGGGCTACAATTAGAGAGGAAAGACCAGGGTTATTAACGCAATACCTATGCTTATTCACAACAGGAATAACCAAACTGGGCGCGTTCCACTGACCGCTCCTGTGAGCATGTCGTACATCAGAGCGCCCAGACTCCACCAGTCCACCGCTCTGTTGTGGCCGCTCCTCATCAAGATCTCTGGAGCCCTGAAGCACAGAGAGCCCACAGCGTCCGAGGCCGTTAGCGATGAAGAGTGCAACCGGGTCAGAGGTCCCAGAAAAAAACAAAAAAAAAACAACAACAAAAAAAATAATAAAAAAAAACACCTACATGTATTCGATGGTTCCACAGAAAGTGTGAGTAACCGTCCCGTCATGAATGGATTCTTTACAAAGACCGAAGTCGGTCAGTTTTACGTGACCTGGAGGAAAATCAAGAAATATTTAGATGCCAACATTTACGTGAATTAATTACACCTGCTGGAAGCTCAGCACTAAATAAAACTTTGATTTGAAAAGTATTCACACCCCTTGAACTTTGCCACGTTGTGTCAAGTTTTAATTTTTTAAATTACTAAAAGCTAAATATTAGTCAAAGAGAGACATGGTTCTCATATTTTTTTTATGAATAAAATATGAAGACTGCATTTCTATTCAATGCAAGAGAATGAATACTTTATAAAACAAGTAAAGCTGCAGATGTTTGGGGGTTTAAAGCATCTAAGAGAATTGTAGCTTTTTAGAATAGTTCAAAAGATGGGCTAGATTTGATGAAGAGCGTTTCAAGCAAATATTTATTACTTGACTCAGAAGTTTTATTAAATTTAGGGCTGGACTTTGACTAGGTCAGTGGTTCTTAACCCAGGTCCTCTAGGTCTTAGACGCAGCCCTGCTCCGGCACATCTGATTCAAATGATCCCATCCAATGCTGCAGAAGTCTGTTGATTACTCATTAATTTAAGTCAGGTGTGTGGCAACTGGAGAAAATGGTTTTTAATTTAAAACTAAACCAAAATGTTTGATCACTAAACCACAAATATGGTGCTGGTCTGTCACTTAAAATCCTGATAAAACAAATTGCAGACAGTACTTGTCGTGTTAATAATAATAATAATTAAAAAAAAAGAAATCAAGAAGCACGAATATTTCAAAAGGCTCTAAATGTTACGCATCATCCGGGACGGACTAACCTTGGCTGTTGAGCATGATGTTCTCGGGCTTCAGGTCTCGGTATATGATGCCTTTTTGGTGCAGGTGACCCAGAGCCATGGAGATCTCTGCGAGGTAAAAACTACAAGCAACAAAAGACTAAATCAAAGCTAATAATATCACACCAAACGTCACGTCAATGTGACATTAAAGCAAGCAAGGACTGTTGCATGTTTTCAGGTCTAAAAACAGTTCTGAATTTATAATCGTTTCAAACTAAATATCAGGTGTTATTGGCAGCCACAGTGTTAAAACTTGCCACAGGGGCAACACTTTGGTCGATGCAGTTCGGTTCGCCAGACAGTAATCTGTGTATGGAGCCAGTCCGAGCCGCACCGCTCAGTGGAAACGAGGCATCGGCCTCCTCTTTTCTCCAGATTGGAGCGTACAGAGAGAACAATCTTTGACCAGTTGTCTTTGCACAATCTCTGCAGCTCATCCAGAGTCCAGTGTCCCCCCCCCTTATGCTCCAGCTCACCTCACGTTCTCTATCAGCTTCCGGTCTGAAAAATTATATCGTCTTAGAGGAAAGTTAACTTTGTTCCTGCTGAATCATTTCCTACTTGGCCATCGTAATCAGTTTGAAAGACTACAATGTCTTGGAGTTTGTGATGCCAAGATGTTTAACAAGTTAACCCAGCGTTGGCCAACTTCATCACAAATCCTCTGCTATATCCCCAACAGCAGACATATGAGGGTTCTTAACATATTTATGTTTTGTTTCACATGAAATCCAGCTGGAGTTTTTGTTGCCGAGGAGCTGAATCTTATTCTGACCAGTTCTGATCAGCAGCACCAAAGATGCTTCTTCCTGACACATCATAAACAACCACTCAATTATTACAGAACATTGAATAGATGTACTCAAATTTATTTGACTTAAATGTTCCCATAAGACGCTATCACTGCAAGCTGGATTAACACTTCTACATGACAACTTGCTTGGACAAGTCAGAACCTTCAAAGGCGACTTCCTGTCACATGATGCAAAACAGAAGAACGGGGAACAAATAAAATAAAATCAATAATAATGTCAGCAGTAAATGACTGAAATCTGATGCCAAACAATCCTCACCAGGCTGTGTCTTCCATGAAGATGCCCTCTCTCTCCAGCTGCATGAAGAGCTCTCCTCCTGCACAGCAGAACAACATCTTAACAACAAAACAAGCAACGTGCCAGTTCTCAGGACGATCCAAAAAGGTAAAATGTTTCGAAAGCAACAACAAAAATAAATCATCAGCCTATGAGCTGCAAGTGCATCTTCCTCTATGAAACGCATTATCAATTCATGCTGCATTAATCTGCCACTTAAAGAGAGTGTAAGATTGCTGCCCAGGAACAATATGTACTCCGAGTACTTCTGTTGCTTTATATTTTCTCTGTTTACGCTGAAGCTGAAAATAAAATGGTTGCAAGCAAGTGATGTCACAGAAACATTATTAATGCATGTATACACACTTAGGCTCATTTACAAGAATAAAATGTTATAGACTATATGTTTAAAGACAAAAATAGCAGGTCTGGTGTGTTGCGTTTTTTTTTTTTTAGTGTTACAGACCACTGAGGTACTCCAGGATGAGATAGAGCTTCCCTCCCGTCTGGAAGGCGTAGATGAGATCAACGATGAAGGGATGCTTCACTTCCTCCAGGATGTTCCTCTCTGCCTTGGTATGAGCCGTGTCCTTAGCGTTACGTACAATCATAGCCTGGAGGCCGGAAGCACAGGGAAATAAAATCAGACGAAAAAAGAAGATATATATATATATATATATGAACGATATAAAGAAATGTGAGGTGATACGCACACACACTGCAGCATGGCCACTGGATAATTTCGACAGCTAAAACTGTCTCCTCTTCTGTGTTAGTGCCTCCCGTCCGCATGCTAAGTTTTATTTTGCATGTGCAGATTTTTTATTTTTTATATTTGGCAAAGTGATCATTATAAAAACTCCCCTCCGTTAATGCAGAAATTGCTGCAAGCGATAACGTCCTGTTTGCACAAGCTTGTAATTTCCCTCTGTGGAGTTCTACCACCTTTTGCCATCGTTGCTCTGGTTGTTTTAATTACATTTTAAATGTGAGTTAAAGAGTTATCAAAGAAACTATGACGGGACAGCACAGGTATCACAGCAGTTTTGATTAGACTGAGGTTGACTTTTCCACAAAAATAAAAAATAAAAAAAAAGTTGTGAAGCTGTGGCCTGAGCCAGGAATCATCTTTTAAATGCCTCCTGGCTCAGACACCCCAGAGATGGCTCTTTACCAGGCCTCTGCAGCCTTTTTTTTTTTTTTGGGGATGTTGAAGTGCAGAGTGTCCTGATTTTTCATCTGTCGACAGCCTCTGCTCTCTGCCGCTCTCCTCACTTCTGTTTACTGAACACTTCTGTCTGACAGCCAACGAGCTGCCTGTCAACAGCTCTGTCGTCTCAGCAGCGAGCGTTCAGAGCTGTGGTGGCAGGGACATTAGGGTTGAAGCTCTTATTCCAAATTTTCAGCCAAATTCACAAAATACACACACGCAGACCCAGAGGGCAATGGATTAAAGTTCTTATGTTTTACTACACAGTGACATTATAAGCAACACAAAACTGGCGGAAAACTAAGAAAAACATTGTGAAGCTCAGTTGAGAAGCTTCACTTCCGCTATAAACTCAAGTGTTTGTGGCTGGGGATTTTTGGACAAGTCTGGACAGACTTAAAATTTCATATGCTTCCACGTTTGTGAGCCTCCATCAGATCTTTACCGAAAATGCCGTTTTACGCTTTCCACTGTTAAGTTTTGCCACCAAAACTCTCTCTCTCCCCCTCCCCCGCCCCGAGCGTAACGTAGCAGCTCTTTAATGTGTCACCGAGGTCGTGCAAGGCAATCCCTCCGACATGAAGCTGGACCCAATGGGCTCGAGCGGAGCGTTTAAAGAGCCGAGGCTGCAGCAGAGCAGCTGGCAGTCTACCAACTAGCAGTGAAATCTTACCCCACCACTGACTTCAGCAGCAGCCCATATGTGCAGACAGAAGCAATATAATGTTAATTTATAAAGCAAACAGCGTGATTACATAACCAAAACTGCATCTGCGCTTTTGGTGAAATACAACTCAGAGGCAGACTGCAAAAGAAAAAATTTAATACCTTTTTTAAAACTTTCATGGCAAATATTTTGCCGGCTGCAGCTCCGACAACCTTCCGAACTTGGAAAACCTGCAGAGCAAGGAAAAAAAAAAAATGTAGAAAGAATTAAGTGTTCGGAATAGTCACACAGGCAGTTTGGGGGAAAAACATGGGTCAGTATAACATTATAGAGGCAAAATAATTCACCGCACACGCCGCTCAGACAAGCGGCATGTTCACTGGACTCTATACCTTTCCATAGCCGCCTTTTCCGAGCACCCGCAGCAGCTCGAAGCACTCTGGTCTGATGTTCTCCGTCCCCTGATTGACGTTGTCCTCGGAGATCTCGATCTTCTCACAGTCGTCCATATTGCTGCAGAGACAAATGTAAATAATTAGGCTTCTCTTTTGGACCATTTTAAAAGTGGTGACATAACTGAATACTTACAACTCAAACCCACTGCACTGATCCATGATGTCAATGTTTTGAGTCTGTAAGGAAGAGCAGAACACTGATGAGTAAAGGAGACTTTAAATACTTTATCAAAAAATGTGTTATTTTCTGTGCTATAAAATCATTTGGTCATTTTAAAACTTTCTTTGAAGTTTGGCTCTATGCCTGTGAAGTAGTTATATTTATGCACCATAACAGGCACTTTAAGAAAAAAAAAAAATAAAGATTTTTTTTTCCCTATGTGAAGCAAAAAAAGCTGCCATACCATATTCTTCATATCTATATTTTAAATGTTTAATATTGACTAATTCTGATTATTTTCCTCATAGAGAATCACATAAACATGAGCTTCTGTGAGACAGTACGTACTATAATGCTGAACTTTAGCCTTATTTTCATCTCAATGAAAAATAAACATGTCATTCAACAACTTTTTTTACAATCATGTCGCACTTTTTGGGTTAGACGGCTGGACAAGACATGACTGACAATTTAAATAGAGATCAATTTGTGCTCTAAAACTCAGCAATAGCCGTTTTCCTATCCCTGTATAAAGACAAGCTACTGGGCAGCCAGTCCTCAGCCCACACAGCCCCACTCTGTCACATTTTGCCAAAATAAACTGTTGCACACGGAGCCACATTTATCACTGCTGCACCTTTGGCCAAGTAAGGATGTTTTGCACAACCCGTGCGTGACAGCGACGCTGACAGCTCCAACAACGCATAAAAGTCAGTCCTGAACCGGGCTGTAAAGCCATAAAAAACGAAAGGCGCTTGTTTTGTTGTGTTTGCGGTCATGCTAATAGTAACAAACAGTTTGTGAGGCCCTGACAGCCCCGGCTGCTGCAGCCTGCAGGCCTGCCGTGGCTGCTGGCAGACGACCAGGCTAACGCAGCTAGCTACGGTGCGGCGGGGAGTTTCTCCTCTGACAGCCTCTGCTAAAGCACCTCATCGTTCTCGTCGTCGGAGACATTTTCCTCCGGCTGGTCCAGATCGATGTCAAACACTCCGGCCATGGCGGCGAGTCGCTCGGGTTGCTGTGTCACAGACCGCAGGTACAGCAGGCGTCCCCCACCTCATGGACAAACACGCACGGCCGCCATAACCGGCTACTACACCGAGCAGGCGCATTGCGACGCTCCACAAAGGGGCGGGAACGTGTTGTCTCATATACAAAGGCACCACTGCACTCAATACTAGTACATCTCCAAACACTTGAAGGCTGCGTAAAAGGGAAATATTTATTACCAGTAATCTCAGAAAGTAAAACTCTTATATGATAGAATTATCACATGGGGTTTCTTACAGAAAACTTGCTAAGCCCGGTGCTTGGGGCGCTAGGGCTGTCATTCATCCGGCTGGCATGAGTTAAAATGGTTAAAATAGACAGGAAATTTGAAAATATCACTTGATAGTTATGCATTATTGAAAGACTGTAAGATTAATACCTAAACACCAACTATAAAGTCTTTAAAAAAGGCAATGACAAAAAAAAAACCTAAAATAAATAAACAATGCCAAGCCTGGTGGGGATCACAAGTAAAGCCTGGTGGCCCGCCAGGCTTATAATACACTGGGGGGAACCCTGATCACACATAGAGCGGCATNAAATAAAATAAAATCAATAATAATGTCAGCAGTAAATGACTGAAATCTGATGCCAAACAATCCTCACCAGGCTGTGTCTTCCATGAAGATGCCCTCTCTCTCCAGCTGCATGAAGAGCTCTCCTCCTGCACAGCAGAACAACATCTTAACAACAAAACAAGCAACGTGCCAGTTCTCAGGACGATCCAAAAAGGTAAAATGTTTCGAAAGCAACAACAAAAATAAATCATCAGCCTATGAGCTGCAAGTGCATCTTCCTCTATGAAACGCATTATCAATTCATGCTGCATTAATCTGCCACTTAAAGAGAGTGTAAGATTGCTGCCCAGGAACAATATGTACTCCGAGTACTTCTGTTGCTTTATATTTTCTCTGTTTACGCTGAAGCTGAAAATAAAATGGTTGCAAGCAAGTGATGTCACAGAAACATTATTAATGCATGTATACACACTTAGGCTCATTTACAAGAATAAAATGTTATAGACTATATGTTTAAAGACAAAAATAGCAGGTCTGGTGTGTTGCGTTTTTTTTTTTTTAGTGTTACAGACCACTGAGGTACTCCAGGATGAGATAGAGCTTCCCTCCCGTCTGGAAGGCGTAGATGAGATCAACGATGAAGGGATGCTTCACTTCCTCCAGGATGTTCCTCTCTGCCTTGGTATGAGCCGTGTCCTTAGCGTTACGTACAATCATAGCCTGGAGGCCGGAAGCACAGGGAAATAAAATCAGACGAAAAAAGAAGATATATATATATATATATATGAACGATATAAAGAAATGTGAGGTGATACGCACACACACTGCAGCATGGCCACTGGATAATTTCGACAGCTAAAACTGTCTCCTCTTCTGTGTTAGTGCCTCCCGTCCGCATGCTAAGTTTTATTTTGCATGTGCAGATTTTTTATTTTTTATATTTGGCAAAGTGATCATTATAAAAACTCCCCTCCGTTAATGCAGAAATTGCTGCAAGCGATAACGTCCTGTTTGCACAAGCTTGTAATTTCCCTCTGTGGAGTTCTACCACCTTTTGCCATCGTTGCTCTGGTTGTTTTAATTACATTTTAAATGTGAGTTAAAGAGTTATCAAAGAAACTATGACGGGACAGCACAGGTATCACAGCAGTTTTGATTAGACTGAGGTTGACTTTTCCACAAAAATAAAAAATAAAAAAAAAGTTGTGAAGCTGTGGCCTGAGCCAGGAATCATCTTTTAAATGCCTCCTGGCTCAGACACCCCAGAGATGGCTCTTTACCAGGCCTCTGCAGCCTTTTTTTTTTTTTTGGGGATGTTGAAGTGCAGAGTGTCCTGATTTTTCATCTGTCGACAGCCTCTGCTCTCTGCCGCTCTCCTCACTTCTGTTTACTGAACACTTCTGTCTGACAGCCAACGAGCTGCCTGTCAACAGCTCTGTCGTCTCAGCAGCGAGCGTTCAGAGCTGTGGTGGCAGGGACATTAGGGTTGAAGCTCTTATTCCAAATTTTCAGCCAAATTCACAAAATACACACACGCAGACCCAGAGGGCAATGGATTAAAGTTCTTATGTTTTACTACACAGTGACATTATAAGCAACACAAAACTGGCGGAAAACTAAGAAAAACATTGTGAAGCTCAGTTGAGAAGCTTCACTTCCGCTATAAACTCAAGTGTTTGTGGCTGGGGATTTTTGGACAAGTCTGGACAGACTTAAAATTTCATATGCTTCCACGTTTGTGAGCCTCCATCAGATCTTTACCGAAAATGCCGTTTTACGCTTTCCACTGTTAAGTTTTGCCACCAAAACTCTCTCTCTCCCCCTCCCCCGCCCCGAGCGTAACGTAGCAGCTCTTTAATGTGTCACCGAGGTCGTGCAAGGCAATCCCTCCGACATGAAGCTGGACCCAATGGGCTCGAGCGGAGCGTTTAAAGAGCCGAGGCTGCAGCAGAGCAGCTGGCAGTCTACCAACTAGCAGTGAAATCTTACCCCACCACTGACTTCAGCAGCAGCCCATATGTGCAGACAGAAGCAATATAATGTTAATTTATAAAGCAAACAGCGTGATTACATAACCAAAACTGCATCTGCGCTTTTGGTGAAATACAACTCAGAGGCAGACTGCAAAAGAAAAAATTTAATACCTTTTTTAAAACTTTCATGGCAAATATTTTGCCGGCTGCAGCTCCGACAACCTTCCGAACTTGGAAAACCTGCAGAGCAAGGAAAAAAAAAAAATGTAGAAAGAATTAAGTGTTCGGAATAGTCACACAGGCAGTTTGGGGGAAAAACATGGGTCAGTATAACATTATAGAGGCAAAATAATTCACCGCACACGCCGCTCAGACAAGCGGCATGTTCACTGGACTCTATACCTTTCCATAGCCGCCTTTTCCGAGCACCCGCAGCAGCTCGAAGCACTCTGGTCTGATGTTCTCCGTCCCCTGATTGACGTTGTCCTCGGAGATCTCGATCTTCTCACAGTCGTCCATATTGCTGCAGAGACAAATGTAAATAATTAGGCTTCTCTTTTGGACCATTTTAAAAGTGGTGACATAACTGAATACTTACAACTCAAACCCACTGCACTGATCCATGATGTCAATGTTTTGAGTCTGTAAGGAAGAGCAGAACACTGATGAGTAAAGGAGACTTTAAATACTTTATCAAAAAATGTGTTATTTTCTGTGCTATAAAATCATTTGGTCATTTTAAAACTTTCTTTGAAGTTTGGCTCTATGCCTGTGAAGTAGTTATATTTATGCACCATAACAGGCACTTTAAGAAAAAAAAAAAATAAAGATTTTTTTTTCCCTATGTGAAGCAAAAAAAGCTGCCATACCATATTCTTCATATCTATATTTTAAATGTTTAATATTGACTAATTCTGATTATTTTCCTCATAGAGAATCACATAAACATGAGCTTCTGTGAGACAGTACGTACTATAATGCTGAACTTTAGCCTTATTTTCATCTCAATGAAAAATAAACATGTCATTCAACAACTTTTTTTACAATCATGTCGCACTTTTTGGGTTAGACGGCTGGACAAGACATGACTGACAATTTAAATAGAGATCAATTTGTGCTCTAAAACTCAGCAATAGCCGTTTTCCTATCCCTGTATAAAGACAAGCTACTGGGCAGCCAGTCCTCAGCCCACACAGCCCCACTCTGTCACATTTTGCCAAAATAAACTGTTGCACACGGAGCCACATTTATCACTGCTGCACCTTTGGCCAAGTAAGGATGTTTTGCACAACCCGTGCGTGACAGCGACGCTGACAGCTCCAACAACGCATAAACGTCAGTCCTGAACCGGGCTGTAAAGCCATAAAAAACGAAAGGCGCTTGTTTTGTTGTGTTTGCGGTCATGCTAATAGTAACAAACAGTTTGTGAGGCCCTGACAGCCCCGGCTGCTGCAGCCTGCAGGCCTGCCGTGGCTGCTGGCAGACGACCAGGCTAACGCAGCTAGCTACGGTGCGGCGGGGAGTTTCTCCTCTGACAGCCTCTGCTAAAGCACCTCATCGTTCTCGTCGTCGGAGACATTTTCCTCCGGCTGGTCCAGATCGATGTCAAACACTCCGGCCATGGCGGCGAGTCGCTCGGGTTGCTGTGTCACAGACCGCAGGTACAGCAGGCGTCCCCCACCTCATGGACAAACACGCACGGCCGCCATAACCGGCTACTACACCGAGCAGGCGCATTGCGACGCTCCACAAAGGGGCGGGAACGTGTTGTCTCATATACAAAGGCACCACTGCACTCAATACTAGTACATCTCCAAACACTTGAAGGCTGCGTAAAAGGGAAATATTTATTACCAGTAATCTCAGAAAGTAAAACTCTTATATGATAGAATTATCACATGGGGTTTCTTACAGAAAACTTGCTAAGCCCGGTGCTTGGGGCGCTAGGGCTGTCATTCATCCGGCTGGCATGAGTTAAAATGGTTAAAATAGACAGGAAATTTGAAAATATCACTTGATAGTTATGCATTATTGAAAGACTGTAAGATTAATACCTAAACACCAACTATAAAGTCTTTAAAAAAGGCAATGACAAAAAAAAAACCTAAAATAAATAAACAATGCCAAGCCTGGTGGGGATCACAAGTAAAGCCTGGTGGCCCGCCAGGCTTATAATACACTGGGGGGAACCCTGATCACACATAGAGCGGCATATTCTAAGCTCTTGTTTCTTGTAATTTTGGTGATTGTGGCTTTACAAATAATGAAAACTAAAAATCCAGTGTCTCAAAATTAGAATACTGTGAAAAACGTCATTGATGGAAACTCATGGTGTCACACCTTTATCCACTAATTAAGTCAAAACAACTGAGGTTGAATGTTTCCTGATACTAGATGGTCTTTCACTCTGTGTTAGTAGACAGTAGACAATCAGTCTGACTGGATAGACATTCAGAAGAGAGTCATTGATGCTCTTCACAAGAAGGGTAAGCCACAAAAAGTCATTGCTGAAGAATCTGGTTGTTCACAGAGTTCTGTATCCAAACATATTAAAATAAAATTGAGTGGAAGGAAGAAGTGTAGGAAAACGTGCACTAGCAACAGGGAGAACCACAGCCTTGAGAGGAGATTCATCTGTGTGTCCATTCCAGGCGCTCTGAATAATGCTACCATTGTTGCATTCCCCATGTCAAGTCACTCCTGAAGCAGAGACGATGTCAGACGTGTCTTACCTGGGCTAAGGAGAAAAGGAACAGGACTGTTCCAATTGAAGGTATCAATTAAAGCAACCTGGGCTTCCATTACACCCACACAGTGCTACATGCACTGCAGTAATTCATACAAAAACAGGCCCAACCAAGTATTGAGGTCTCATGCCTCCTCTGTCTCATGTCGCTCAAACCATCACTGTGTCAAGGCACAGCATGCTTAGATTGGGATCGGAAATCCATCATTCTTCCTTGCATTCATGGAAATGTAAAGTGCTAAAAACATAATCAGACATCAAACATTTCAAAATTGTCGTTATGAATAGACAGGAAGAAAGGCTCTCTGAACAATGCTAATTTTTGACTACAAATGTGGTCTTGATTAAACACTAAATTTGTCTGTATTATGTTTTGTAAGGCTATAAACAGAATAATAATAGTAAGGGGCTGGTTAAATGAGGAGCACGCACTTAATAATACAATATATTTTTATATTTTTGTTTTTCAATCAAGCAAGCTGGAAATTAACTATGTCATGCGTTTTTATGCTAAGAAGTACACCTTAAAAAGAATTAAAAAAACATCGTGTACTTCAAATGATATTGAGTCTGTATTTTATTTTGAAACGGTTGACAGTTTCAGCCGGAAATGACGTTTTAACTACGAGCGCCGCTTCCAAAACACAGCCAGGAGTCTGCAAATGGAGCCGAAAGTGTCATGATTCAGTGACTTAGACATCTCACAGGTCTGATCATGTCTGTGGTGACAGTCCAGCTGGGTCAGTGCGGTAACCAGGTGGGACAGGAGCTGTTTGACGTCATGTGTAGCGATGCTCGAGACGTCCACAGGAAAACGTACAGCGCGGTCAGCTGTGAGCGCTTCTTCCGCCAGACCACACAGGGAGGTAAGCAAGGCTCCGAGATGACTTTAATGCGGATGATTGCTGTAATGTGGGCGCGTCTTTTATACAGTTTGTGTGTGTCAGCCCTTGAAGCCAGGGCGGTGCTGATTGATATGGAGCCCAAAGTGATCAACCACAGCATGAGCAAGGCTGCGAAGTCTGGCAGGTGGAGGTATGGAGAAACTTCCCACTTCAGCCAGAAACAAGGCTCTGGAAACAACTGGGCCAATGGGTGAGATGTTAACCAGCCACATGAACTGGAATGCCATACAGTGCATTTTCAACAGAATCACACCCTTCAACATTTCCCTGTTCGAAACTCAAACTTCTATGCAGGGTTTCCCCCAGAAAGAAGAGAAAAGCCTGGTGGCCACCAGGCTTACAATACACTGAGGGAAACCCTGTTCTATGTAATGACTGCGATTTTGTGAGAGGCCAAGGCAGTGCGTAATTGTGAAATGTACTGGACATGATGCATGGTTTTCATTTATCTACTTATTTACCAATAAACACATTGCAAGCTCTCTTTTTGCGAAGTAACTCAACTCGGTTAAGTTGGACGGAGAACGTCTGAACCTCAATTTTCAAATTTTAACACAGATTTCAACTGCATTTTGTTGCGGGGTTTGACGGGCATGGACATGCTTTGTTCTAACCTGTTTCATTGTTGCTCTGGCTTTGTGTTTTATTTAGGTGTATCATAATGAACAGAAACATTTAAAAAAAAAAATAATTTTCCTTACATTTCAAAACAATGCACTACCTACGTGTTAGTATATCACACATTTAATGGGTTTAAATGCTTTTGGAAAGCATCATAGTTTGCCTTTCATCTTGAGACAAGAGGAAGTTTTCTCATCATACACGCATTTTCATCCATCCAGGTATTGCGTCCTTGGCCCTCGTCACAGAGACGCGGTGGAGGAGCTGGTGAGGAGGCAGGTGGAGCATTGCGACATGCTGGCGGGGTTCATCCCCATCATGAGTGTCGCAGGGGGGACGGGCTCAGGAGTCGGTACTTTCATCACTCAGTGTCTCAGAGACGTCTACCCATCGTCGTTTGTCCTTAACCACCTCACCTGGCCATATGGGACTGGGGAGGTATGCCATTATTATTTTACTTGTTACATTCATGTAGAAGAGCAAGGCTTAGTTGTATTAATAAATAAATTCAATCTGCCTTGCTGGATGATACCTTTAGGGTCAAATCCTGACTGAGAATAACATCTCCCCGACTTAAACTAGAGTACAAACTGGAAATAAATAGGAAACTGAAATCATAACCTTACATCCATGTTCATCCACTGCAGAGTCTTTCATGAAGTCATCTCTCCACACTCCACTCTTCCAGGTGATTGTCCAGAACTACAACTCGGTGCTGACGCTTGCACACCTCTACCAGCTCTCTGATGCCATCCTGGTGCACGAGAACGACATCGTGCACAAGATCTGCAGTCAGTTGCTGAAGATCAAGCAGATCTCTTTCAGTGACATCAACAGGGTCATCGCTCACCAGCTGGGTGGGGTGCTGCAGCCCACGCTCACGCCCGCTTCCTGTGGAGCGTACAGCAGGCATCCTATTGGTAAGGGCAGAACACTCAAGTTTTATACGCGGTCAGAAAGGCTTGAGAATTTGATTTCAGTATTCAGTTTCTTTCCTTCCAACCTTGTGTTCTCCCTTCCTTGAATCCTCCCGCCATTCCTGATGCGTCGTCTTTTTAACGGATAAAAATCTACTCTTGCAAGCACAATTGCTATAAATTCGCAATCAGCTCTCGCATTTTATATTTTTGAAATTATAAGTACTCTGGAAAGTTGAGTTCAGAAAAGTAAGGATTTTACATTTTAAGAGCCGTGCATGCTTTTCTCAGTTGTAGTTCTACTAGTTGATGTTTAAATTGCGTGTAAATTGTTCCATAATCCACTTGTTACTCTTTTCGATTTTCAGGTGAGCTGATGAGCGCTCTTGCCTGCCACCCAGAGTACAAGCTGCTGAGTGTGTGCACCATCCCCCAGATGGCCAGCTCCTCCATCGCCTTCAGCACCTTCAGCTGGCCGGCGCTGCTCAAACACCTGCGGCAGATGCTCATATCCAACAGCAAGATGGAAGGAGGTGAGATTTATAGCTAGTTCACTCACCACTGGTAGTATAAAAAGGAACGCCTATAATCACTGGGTTGATTTTTTTTTTTTTTTTCTTCGTTGTAGGTATAGATTGGCAGGTCTGTCCACCTCCAGCCTCAGCGGGGGGGTCCAGGAGTCTCTCAGCTGGCAGCTTCAACACCTCCCTGGCCAACCTGCTCATCCTGAGGGGGAAGGACGTCTACAGTGCAGAGACGGGTCAGAGAACACGGCTGAATTTGATACGGATTCATAAAGTGGAAGGAAAAATTATTTATGGTTTTCTTTCACACTGAAGTTTTGCATCCATGTATTGAGACCCATTAACTCAGACATTCATAGATAAAGTCCAGAGAAACAGCTCACTCCAGAAGGCATCTGCTTTATAAAGGCACTCCATCTTTGTGAAAGTCATATTTCAAGGAGAATACTGTTTGGAGTTGCAGTATTTTCAAGGTGAGATTAGGTCATTTGAGGCCAACTTGAAATTGTAATTAAGATTTTGTGGCACATTTAAAAACTGATGTTCACAGAGATGCACTGTGTTCAGTCAAAGAAGTCTGGGCCAACAAATCAGTCTAGATGTGCAAAGGATTGAGAGAAATTATGAAAAAAGGAATGAAAGTGTACTCTTGACTAGACTGAGGCCAAAAAAGTCCTTCCAACATTTATCGATATTGAAAATGTTGAAGATTCGTTTGGTAAAGGCAAATCTTTAACAGGTGTGAATTCTGTTTTAATCCCCAGGGGGATTTGAAGACCCAGCTATTTATACTTCCTGGCTTCCACCAGACGAAGCGCTTAGCTTGTGGAAATCCCCCGTTCCCTTCAATAAGTATGAGAAGTCTGCAACACTGGTTAGCAACAGCCAGGCTCTGCTCAGACCTCTGGATGACATGGTGAGGAAAGCCTGGAACATGTTTGCTTCCAGGTAAGTCGGACTTGAACAGACTTGACTAAATACAAACTTCAGTTTCATAATTTCTGTTCATCTCAATCCAGACGAATTAGGTTAAATAATTAGTCTGGATCAATGGTATTTTTTTTTTTCCTGCAGGGCCTACATCCATCAGTACATTAAATTTGGGATCTCAGAGGAGGATTTTCTGGACAGCTTTACGTCTCTTGAGCAGGTGATCTCCAGCTACTCTGAGCTTCAGTAGGTAAACTGAGAGTAGCTGTGAGAGAGCAACACAATGGACTGATTTTAACTACATTATTTATTTTAGTAGATTTTTTTACAAAAAATTGTGTAAATAAAATAATTTGCTTTAGGAACAGTGTTGGAGTTAATTTCTTCATACCTTCATGAGTGGTGATTTGCTGAAAGGTTTGATTTTCACAACCTTTACTCCTTCAACTTAAATCTAAATATATATATATATATATATATATATACACACACACCTTTAATGTCCAAGACTTTTGCTATTTTATAGCACAATAAAATAACTGTAACCTTCAGTTATAAAAAATACTGTATATATCAAAAATAACTTAAAAGAAAATTTTCCAATTTGATGCTTTGAAATTGGGCCTCTGTCTCTCTTCAGGAAGCTCCTGCTGTTTATGATCACAACTATTGTCCCTCATTGTGCTGTTTGCAGCTGCTCTTAGGCATGTCGGACTGAGAAGAGCTCAGCAGACCTAACCCTATACAAGATGAACAAGCTCACGAATGTGGAAACCTAAAAGTACTGATGAACCTGAAAGGCAAAAAATGGACAGAAACAAAACAGTCAGGATCTTTGGTAACTCACTTTATTTTATTTTACACAGTAGAACTGGGCAGACATGACAGCAGAGCAACAACGTGACAGGCAGGTCACCTCACATCCAACAACTGGATGTGTCGTCTCAACATAGGTTGAGCGGCTGAAAGGCCCACAGCTTCAGCCAGCTTACAGACCGCTGTTGCCATGGAAATGTGACCGCCAACACCAGTCTGATAAGCTAGCTGACGGGGTGGGAGAGTAGTTTGGGGATAGTTACAGAGCGTCTTAAAGAAAAGAACTGATTTCATGCATCAAGAGTCAGAAACATCTTAGCTGGCATAAATTGAAGGTTATTTATTGGATTAATTAGTACCAAGAGCCCAGTCAGGCTGACAGTAGTAAGGAAATGTTCCAGTCATGTTACTAAAATTTGATCTGGTTACTTACCTTGTAGGTGCTCAGTTCTTTGAGAAAATTATACATTGAAATCATGACAAGAGTAGAGCAGTTTATCAGGATGAACACTTAGGAAAGAAAACATCAAAAAATAAGACTCGGACTGAAAAAAATGTCAATTCCACATTTTATATATGATCTGACCTAAATGTACAGAATAGAAATGGGACCATTTGCTGAGATTACAATGTTACTGCCTTATTTTCTCTTTTTTTTTGTATTTTGGTTCTTGTTCACAGCAACAACTGGAATAGAAACACATCTGATCATACAGTCAAAAAATATATTTACACAATGTGCAAACCGTACATACCCCACTTTATAAGTTGATATTGCTTTTTTTTTAACCCTCCCAATCACTTTGAGCTGACGGTACTAGAAATTAAAAAAAAAAGTCTGAATATTTACCAGAAGAAAAACATGAAAACCCTGAAAAGAAACATTATCCGTTTGCAGTTATCTTGGCAGCACATCGCAAAAATAAAATCAACTCCCATCCATACATGTTACATAATTAAATAAAAATCAAGTCCTTAAGTCAAGAGCTATACTCAAGGGAATTCAGGCATTCCCAACTTGCATAAGGCATAGCATCTGATGGGCGCTGCCCTCAGCATAGCAGCTACCATCAAATCACCGCTTTACTTCTGAGGTTAATGAAAAGATTAATTTAACGTTAAAGTAACATCTTAAGACCGCTAGCAGGAGTCAGTCACGCTACACTCACGCAGAGTGAGATGAGAAGAAGAACTATAAAACTCGACAGAAACAAAACACAGCACATACATCCTCGATAGCACAAGCGCAGACTCACTCACACACACACACACACACACACACAGGCATTGAATGCCTCTGCTTCTTTTTCATCTTAATGCCTTCGGCCTCTCTGAGCAATGAAGATGGGTGAGGTTCGTTGGTAAGTTGTGAGCAGCAGCTGCAGAAACACAAGTCACTTGGATGCATGAGGCGCTTTGCTTCGCCATCACTTGCTCTTCTCTTCGGAGTGCCTCAGCTGCTGGAGCCGTTTGGCGTAGCTCTGAGCCATGGAGTTGATGATGGAGATGACAAAGTAGCAAACCATGACAAGCACCACCTTCTCAAACACCCACGACAGCCAGTTCTCATCCTGGAAAACCCCAAATGGTACAAAAATATGGTATAAGTTGCACTCATTTCTGCAAACCAGATTATGAGTAGACAAAACCAGCTGGTGCTGTACTTATGTGTGTTTATGAGGCGAGGCTAGTAAAACTGTGTGTTTGTACTTTCTTCTAAGTAAATTATAATTTCTTTTACAATATTTATATTAAACAAAATGCTGGTGTGAAGGAAAAAAAATACGTGCCCACCACACAATGTGCCCACCAGAGGGCGATATGTTTAGAATCAGAAACTGGATTTTAAATACTTTACTTTAATCTGTTTAGAAACATTTGCTATGCACATTTCTAAACTCTGACAGAGCTACTCTGTCCTAACATTTCCTAATTTCGTATATCTGTCATATCAAAGCCTCCCAGGTTTCACGCATTAATAGAGGGGAAAAAAAGAAAGGATTGTAGAAAGTAAAAGCTAATGTTCTTACCGCTGGTCCATTCTTTCCAGCATGGTGCAGCTTGGTCTTCTGGGCTTCCAGGTACTGACTGAAGGGCTTCTGGAGTGATGGTCCTATTGTAGGAACAGACCTGGAATAGCAAAAGTGGAAAAAAAAAAAAAGACTTATAACTCACCAACCAAGCAGTCCCAATAAAAACTTTGAAAGCTGGAAATAAAAGTCCTGATTCACTGGGCCAACCAGCAGCATCCGAGGCCCCATCCTACAGACGGGCCCCGTGCTGCAGCTGCCACCACCTCTAATTGTTACTGTGAGAAGGAGTAGGCAGCAGAGAGGAATGAAGCAGAAACTCCTCTGTCCTTCTTTTATATTCTTAAGCTCTCTATAAGAGTCTGTGTCAGCCCCCTTCAACCAGGAAGTGAGTCGACATGATGTCATCACCTTTACCACCACTGGTGCTTTCATGGTGGAAAGACAGCCAATCAGTGTCTGCTAATTTCCCTATTAGGCAGGAGTGGAAGCGCTCACCGGGGGCCAGTCATAACGAACACCGCTTTAACGCTTCCTCGAGTCAGAGGTAGGGTTTGTTGAGGTGGCTCTCTACATGCTGGTAAAGTGAAACGGAGCTTGAATGGAACATCTATCATATCGCCAAACTTATAATTACCCTCAACGGAAAGAAAAACTGCTGCAGCCTGTAGACAGTCCTCCTGAATTCAGCCAGGATGTAAACATGTTGTCTGGACTTGACTAGACTAAGCAAAAGGAAGTGCGATAACAAGCACCAAATGCGGAGAGGGTAATTCCTGCTGCTGAATAACACTCAACTTGAGTGACTCAAGGTTATCTCTCCAGCCTTACACACAAACAAACATGATTTTAGACAGACATGAAATTAAGCGAAATACCCATATCAGCAAAAGGCTCCATTTGTACAAATCATAGCGAGTCACCAGGGATGATCTTCATGGGAAAGAACCTTGTAAGCAACTAGAGCAGGAAAGAAAATGTTTTTTTTGTCTAAATATGGTCAAAGTTACTAGCTTGCTGATTCATATTGATGACCACGGTTCTGTGAATTTGTATTTGCGTGGTTTTTCATGTTGAGAACTCACAAACTTCAATATAATTCATTGGTTTTTATAATGTTTTTCTATGGGTTTAGTGGACTTTTATTCAAGCTTGACAGGAAGAAGTGAGAGAAGAGGAAGGCATGCAGTGAAAAGCCCAGGGCAGGGAATTGAACCACTGACCCAAGTGGCACCCCATTTACTGGGTTTTTAAGTGGCAGACTAAAAGTTTATAGTTTTAAAGTGGAAGATTTTTTTTTTTTTTAGATATAAAACAATATTGCAAACGTCTCATAGGACACATTATACAAAGATTCAAAATATGGAGGTGGAAAGCTGAATCAAAAGTGGTTGTAATGGTTTAAGAAGGTTAAATCCACTTCTCAGATTTTAGTTGTAAATGAAATTAAAAACCAGGCATCATGTTTCTTCCACTTCACAATCTAACATCACTTTATGTTTCTTTTTCACACAAAGTCACACAAAGAGTTGTGGTCAACTGCTGCAGAGCACTTCATCTTTTAATATCAGTTCACAGTTTTAAAGTTATATGAAAGAAATCTGCTTGATGAACAGAACTTCCTGAAAAAAATTAAAAACTTTTGCTTTTATTTCATAAAATAAATAAATAAATAAATAAAAACCCCAGCTAATCCTAGCAGCTGTATTGATTCTGTTGCCTGAACAGCAGGCGGGTCGTTCAAGTCTGTGCTTGCGTTTCCTGCCTTGTTCGATCATCCCGTCAGTCAGAGCTGAAACCCCATGAGTCAAATCATCCTGTTTTGAATGTGACCTCATACTTTTGGCCAGCAGTGCAGCAGAGATGGATTGCATGTGTGTGTGGGGGTAATACCTTGATATCTACTCCTACGCAGTGAAAGCGTTTATTCATATGGGACCCCATCCCCCTCGACCCATCAGCAGTCAGAAATGCATGGGAAAAAGTTGACGAACGCATTCCTAACCGTAAAAACCAAACCAAAAGACATCGGTTTTACAAAGAAAAAAGGTTTTTCAACCGTTCTCACACACTTACCCGATGAGTGACACCATCTGCTCCACTATGTGCTTGCTGAAGGTAATGATAACAAAAAGTTTCTGTGGAGGAAAAGATACTGATCAGCATTTTTGACTGACAAAGTACAAAGATTTCTACAAAAGAAATTCACTGGTTAAAAAAACAAACAAACAAAAAAAAACAAAAAACAATTTAAAGTCTGTCTTTTTGACAGAACTACTGTTGAACAGCCGAGAGTCACTGAGGCTTATAGACACCAATTAGAAAACTCAAACCTGGCTCTTAAGCAACATTTCAGGCTGTGAGGGGGTTTGTGTGGTTTGCAAACAACCAAAGCAGAAGGGCGGGGGGCACAAAACCACATTATTTTCCCCCTCCGGTTCTGAAACTGATCAGCTTTAAACGGCATGACACACAGCCCCCCTGGACAAGATCAGACAGGATAAATCATGTGATGTCTGAGAAGTTCAAGGTACAGAAATGGGTCTCCCCTGCAGCTTTTAAAGTCTGCTCCATTTCCTTTTTACCTTCTCATGTCCACTCGGTGTGGCCCGGACCCCCACTCCCCACCCCACAGGAAGAGGTGACCTTCTCGGGTGAGATCACTGACTGGTACCACCAGGAGATGGGTTTGTTCGGTTAGAATGGCGAGTCACTTAGAAAAAAAAACAGACAGCCCCTCATTGTCTAGGTTTATATTAGTCACTGGTGTGAGACTCTCAACTCCACTCTGTATAATTAAAAAAATTATTTTCTGATTGGCTTTTTTGTGTCATTCCAAACTCTTGTTAAAAACTTCTTCCGAAGGTTTCCTCCTTTCATCTCGGAGCCTCTTTAAGAGGTCTGGAAACTTGCTACGGCTAAAACAAGACGAAGGAAAACCCCAGAGGAGCAGCTCAGCCACTGGTGAGAGTCAACCAGAAGTGCACAATTAGGAGTTTCATAGTAACCATCTCATGATCTCAGCACACGGCTTCATCTTTCCCACAACCCTTTGAGGTTCTGGAGATTTATCAAAACACACCAGTCAGCAGTGAATCCTTTTCTCCTAAAGTGTAATTTCTGATATGCTGTATTGTGCTGTGGTTAGACAGCCGTGATGAAATGATTCAAGAGGATGAATCATATCAGAAGATGTTTCTACGAGGGTGTGAAGGTGTGCCAGTATCGTTTCTTAAGAACAACGGAACAAACCAGAGCCAGAGCTCTGAACCACCTTAGATGAGCCTTTCATCTGCTCCACTGACCTGTATGTGCATCTTGATAATGGCTTTCCCGATCAGAGTTGCTCCAAAGAAAGTCCAGAAGGGAACCAGGAAATGCCCACAGGTTATTCCCGCCAAGTCAAAGAGAGGATTGGGAATCTGAAAAAATGCACAAGAAAATTAACTTCTTTCATATCAACACAATTTAGCTCAGTAAGAGTGACATGATGAAAATAAACTCATGAACCTTTTCATATTTCATGTATTTTTTTTTTTTAGATTTTTTTTGTGACACATAATTGTCAATCATGATGGAAATTTTTTTTTCTTCCAAATTTTAATATCTGTAAACAATCGTTTTCCACTGCGAAGAGAGAAGTGCCGAGCCGAACAAGGCGGCTGTTCGTGTTAATTCAATTTTTGGAATTGTGTCCAACACAGACTGATTGGCTTTCTTCACTTCCTCCTCTGCCATTGCTAAAAACTACAGGCAGGCTGCAATTCTAAAAGAGCATAGGAAATGGACATCATCCTTTAAGACTTCTCCTTCTGTCTGCCGATTGGCCTGGTCAATAATCGACTGGACGGAATCCAAGTGAATGGGAGAAAACCCAGATCGTACAGTAACTGAGCAGGAGGACAATGGCCAGCCTACTTGTGAGTAATCAGTTGTTCTGTTTAAGGCCTCATGGTTTGTGAACAAACCACTTAAGACCAGAGAACGCAGCAGATATACCAGGGATGAAGTCTGAGGATCTCAAGAAGAACTTGAATGAAGGAAAAGTGCAGCACAAATGCAAATCTGGCTTTTAGCAAGAAGATGAACATTGTTGAACAAAAGGCATCAGAATGTTTGCAGTTTGCTACGTTGAACATATTGTAGCCGGTGTGTAGGATGGAAGGATTATTGAAGAAAACCTGTTAGATGCTTCAGAAGAAAAGACTGAGTTCAGAACCGTCATCCAGAGCTAAGAGGTGACGGTTTATATCAGTACTTTCATGTTAGACCGGCTCAGTGAAATTCAGAACTGGACTGGAGCAGCTGATGTTCACAGACGTCTTTCATTCAATCTGCGTGTGTGAGTTATTTTGGGAACAAACATGGACATAAATTTATGTAGATGTGCAAAGAGAGTTACTCTACATGACTAGCAGCTGCAACTGCTGACGAAGGGAGGTGGCCGAACACATCGACTCATGGAGACTGAAAATAAATCCACGCCACAATTTTCATATTTTTATGTTTGGCAAAAAGAGAACTGTACATATTTTTCCTTCCTCTTAATGTGAGGTTAAATACTTTGTATGTCAACTAAAATATGAAAAAAAAAGAAGAAATCTCTCTACTTACTGAGGCACAAGCCAAGATTCCAAAGAATCCCACTTTTTGCACCATGTGCTGAACTCCCAGTTTTGCTCTTGTAACAAAATCCTGCAAAGCAAATTGAAAATGCATTTTAATGTGGGATTGCAGTCAGACATGACTAGATACATTTGTAAGACTTTCACAACCCATGTTATTTTAAATCTTTTTATTCAATCACACATATTTAACATATAATTTAAGATCTTTGAAAACATAATCCCCCTTCCTTTTTTTTTTTTTTTTTGCTTAAATAAATCAATGCACTTTCTTGTGGTTTTTATTACACCATTTTACTGTAAGAGCATAATGAGGAACACGAGCCTTGGTCAAAAGGTCTGTGGTGAACTATCTCCTATTTTAGAGCTTTGTAATTTTTGCTTTTCTTCTCTCCGTTTGGTGACTCTTGTGGCGTTTTGCTCAAATCTGTGTGGTATAAAAGTGCCACAGCTCTTCTGATTGCATCTGTACTCCTGCAGGGGGGTAAAACTCTGTGGTTTTTCTGTAAAGATCACCGCCGGAGCAGGAAGGCAATTAAGAGGCCGTTTGAAAACCTGCTGGCACAGTTCAACATTAATTTGGAAAAAACAAGTTTTTGTTTTTTTGTTTTATAACAAACACACATGCCAACATTATTAAATACATTTTTAATTCAGGTCAGTTGATAAAGTTGGTTTCTCACAGAATTTACCGCCACAATTCAGAACGTGTGGTAAATATCCGCCAACTTTCTGAGCTCGTTTTCCAATTAAATATATTTTTATTGTTTACAGAGAACATCATTATTCTGTAATTTTCCTCAACAGCGGCTCATCAGCCAGCTCTTCACTTCTCACACTATAAACAGGAGGAGACGGTGAAAAAACGCAGGTGCAGGGATCCTTCCACGCGGTGAAGTGGGACTAAGTGATGGAGACAATGTCTCCAGTTTTTGGTAATCTCTGTCCTGCTGACTCAGCATCTGATCCAAGCGTTCTCCAGTCATGTGAACTCTCTTCCTGACAGCGCTGTCTGTCATTCAAATTAGAGGCCGGTGAGAAGAGCAGAGGGAGATGGAGGGAGGCAACGAGAGCGAAGCCCGAGGGATGATTAAAGAGGGAGCTGAGCTCGGGGTGACTCACCCACGAACACACAGATTTACTGGAAGTGCAGGGAAGGAGGGGCTGCGCTGAAGTCACACGCTTACTCAGGACCAATCAGAGGCCTGCTTGGCCTTGTTCCTTTGTTCATTTAGAAAATTAGGGCAAATTAAATAAGAATCATATCTTACTGAGGTGATGAGTAATGAGTAAATAGCTATGATGAGGGGAGAAACCACACAGATAAAACTTAAACATCAGTTTAGTTACAGAGCTTTAGAAATGAAGACTAAAGAAAAGAAAGCCAGTAGCTGTTTTAAAATCAGTAAGAAATAATATACATCCACTGAGATAATATACAAAACAATAATATTCACGCAACAATGTAGACAATATTCTAAAAGAGAATATTTATAAGCAATCAAAAACCACTTCATAAACATGAGCGTTGATCTTTCTGACCTGTGCGTCCTCTGCTTGCTCGAGCATCTCCTCAAATTCCTCGTAATCCTCATCATCTGGATCAGTTCCTGACTGACGAGCCGCTCTGGCCATAAAGTATGGAGGCAGCTCTCCGATGGCCGTCCCCGCGCCCTAAACAGACACAGCTGCAGTCGGTGTACATTCACATTTTTCTGATTTGTTTGCACGTTTGACCAGTGAAACTGTCAGGTCTCTCTTGTCGCGTCCACCACTCACCCACATGCAGGCCTCCAGCCGGACCTTGGACATAATTGAGAAGATGGAGATGCTGTCCTCCAGGCCTCCGTCTTGGGGACAGATGATCTGGTCGGGGTACGGAGGCTCTGGGAAGTCTATGGATCCACATTCATATGCTGCCAGGGTGACTGAAGCTATGTGAGGACCCTGAGAGAGAAATCCATGAGACCGAGACTTCAACATGCATGGAAAATGTCGGGAAATATGAAGAGCTTAAATATGGCTGCACAAATGATGCCATTCATGTTAGGTTTTAGGTTTAAATAACCACAGAAACAACTGCATCTGCTAAAACGTCGTAAGTAAGTTTCCACTAAATAAGCAGCGGGCACTAACAGCAATTCAACTATTCCCAGCTTCCTAGGCTCTTAGTATTTCTGATGAAGGGCCCTCAAGTTTCCTTCCACAGAGAACATTTTAATTTTCTCAAACCTTTTCAGTAAATTGTCTTATTTAATCAAGTCCTTCCAGTTTGCAGCTTCCCACCAATAAGTATAATTCTGATTGATCCTTTTTGAATGGTGAGCTAACAGCATCCACCCTCCCACAGAGACACACAGATTGGAGCCGAGTCATACAATGAGTCTCTTGACAGGAAGATCATCGTTTGTCTTTAAAGATTTCTGATTAAACTAGCTCACCTGGCCTCACCTGTGCAGCTGGCCCACCTGCATGTAAAGCACAGATAATCCTTTATGGCTTCAACACTGACAGGCAATGGACAGGCCACCATAAGCCATTGCTGACAAAAAAAAGCCTTCAGCTCAACTGCAGACACACATGACGATTCTTAGGTCTCACAACACACTTTTTCAAACCAAAGACTTGATTTATCAAGAAACAAGCAGCCAGTGTCTGACTCTAATAAAAGGAAAACAATTAAAACAAAGGAGAAAGGAGTTTTCCTTAATGAAACCGTCACTCCCAGTTACCAAGCACAGATCCGGGATTTACACTCAAAACAGCACTTTATTAATTCTTGCAAGATTGAGGAAAGCAGACATGAGTCACTGAGACTCAGAGTCTGTTCAGCCTGTTCTAACTGGTCAACAGAGTTAACATCTCATGACAGAGTTAACGCTGGGAGGCCTCACGTGAGGTTTCTCCCCTGAGGTGGGGGGAGGCAACAGACTGTCTGTATCGGATCAGCAGCAATGTCACTCTGAGAATGGTGACAAAGACCGAACTCTGACCCTCAGGGAGAGCGTCATCCTTATCCTAACGGGGTGAAAATGCATTGAATGCAGACGTCTGACAAGTCAAAAAACATCTTGATATAAAGGAATCTCTTAGAAACATCAAAAAAGTGAGATCAGATGCATCCTTGATGCAAAACTTCTCCCACACAAACAGAACGTCTGCAAGTTTCAGAAAGTTAAATGTAGAACTTAATTTCAGATCAGGAGCCATTATTTACAATTAACTTATATTATTAATCATTTCAACTTCCTTGAAAACACAGTTAATACAGGTATCATCTTGTGTTCTGTGCTCTAGCATGAATGTCTGTTGGTTTAACACCGTTTTAAAGCCTTAAAACACAGGATACTGTCAGATCAAATCTGTTATGAACAGGTGATTTATTTTTCTTATAAAAATTAGATTAAATACACTCTCTGCTGATCAAGGAGCTGTTTAAGGTAACAAAAACCTTTTGATTTGCACTAATGAGTCAGCTGCAGGAGCAAAAGTACTTTTGCAGGCTCCCAGGGAATGTCTGGAGATAAAATCTTCAATAAAGTCTTTGATAGTTTTATCACAATCTGAATTCCTCAGCTGAAGCCCCAAGACATGAAAATGAATCCTACCAAAAAAAAAAAAAAAAAAAAAATTAAAAACTATTTAAGGGAAAGAGTAGTTAATAAACAGTTGTAGAAATCTAAGATGTAGGTAAGTTGAATCTAAGATATGGTGTAGATTAGCAGACATTTAAGGAACTGAAATGAAAGTTATTAATTTGAGACTTTGGTAAAAACAAACAAAAAAAAAAAAGGTCATAAAAAGGTCAGTTTTCTTCAAGGTAAGATATTTGTTGAAGCATTGGCAAAACAACCTTTTTGTTTTTTACAACTCTTACTGTAATATTTTTGGTAATTATTTTAAATATATATATTTATGTATACTGTAGTGATAATCTGACAGTATTTCAATTAAACTTGTGTGAAAGACTGACAAAAAAATAAGATGCTTCATTTTTAAACAGACATAATATTTAAATGTCTTACACAAACATATTAAGTAGTACTAGAGGATCAGCACTGAAACATCATGATGAATCACCATGGTGATGACCAAACCCCATGATCTAATCCTCTCCATGGGGCTCCTGGATTGAGGCAAATCCACAGAAACTGTGTGTGGTTTACATTCAGATTGTCACATGAAATATAAATAACTGTGACTGTGACACGGTTGCATTGTCAAGATGAAGTAAATCTAGTGCAAAGAAAAAGGGGAACTAGTCTCGTGAGAAGCAGCCTTGTATCATGTGATAAACTTTCAGTTTCTCAGTGAAGGATTTAAATAGTTGCAGTAATTTGGGGACAGTTGAATGTGTGTAACAAATCAGGATATACAGTGAGAATCATTTTAATGGACCAAATCAGTTTGTCCATATGTGACCTTTAAAACAGTTTCCAACAGAAGAGATTAAGCCCAGAAGCTGTATAAAAACGATATAATTAAATTTAATCTTTTTTTTTTTTCCAGAAAGCTGATGCTCCAATAAGGAGATTGAAATGTAAGGATAAAATGAAAATTTATAAAAACAAATTCATAGTTGTATGTACAATAATTGGCAGAAAATCAAAGAAGACAGAACTGGACAAAGAAAATTATCAAGATGAAGCCATATTATATATATATATATTTTTTTTTTTTTTATTAAACCAACTACATGCAATAATACAATATGATTAATTGGACTTACTATTGCCAAGTATGTATCAATGCAGTTGCTTTGTAACTGCTGTAAACACATTTGAATTAGTTTTTAAAGCAACATTTATGCTTGAAAAGCTCCAGACTGAAGGCTTTGATAGCTGTATAGAAATTATAAACCGTTTTGAATAAGATTTTTTTTATTGCAAGAAAATACTGTTACATCTTTGTCAGTTCACATCACCTGCGCCTCCCTTCTGATTATATACAACTGAGTGTTAATCAAAATTTTATTAGAAAGTTTCTTAATTAATTACCAGAGTAGAATACTAATTATGTTATTTTAGTAATAAAAAGTAAGACCTTGAAATGATATAATCTACGTAGTGTTGCAAAGCCTGACAAATGTGTTTTGTCTCTGTACCCTCACGATGTTGATGCCATGATAGAGCTGTTGCCACTTCTATTTTGACCCTTTGAACACAATGTACCATAAATAATGGTTTAAGGACACATAGTGAACATTTGTTAGGAACAACAAGGTGTTTTTGTTTGTTAAAGAAATTACACAGAAGTTACAAAGACAGACTTTATGACCTTTGGAGAGATGGTGCAGTGGAAACATGAGTCAATTCCAGTGGAACTGCCCACACCTTGAGCCTAGGCCCTGGTGGTAAAATATGATCTTTTAATGAATGATTTTGTGGTCAAACTTAAAATAATATAAAATCAGTTAACTGGCATCAGGATGGTGCAAAGGTATGTGGTGATGATACAATTAATAAAACACAAAGTTGAGAAGAATTGAAGTCACACTTCCTCTGCATTATGGAGCAGATGCAGAACCAAAAGCAGACAAAAATCCCCAAAACAAAACCTTAAGTACCTGAATGATGAACGCAAGTAAACCAAGACAGAAGAATGAAGTGAAACAAATCCAAACTGATCCTGATCAAAAAAATATTAATGTTTAGGATATTTCTGAAAACTGAAAGGTCACCCATGTGGATTTCTTATGATTTGGTTGCAGTGGAAATAGTAAAGGGAATTGAGCAGGACCACATGTTGGACACTGAACACCTCAAAGTGGACAAGCTTTGCCAACTTTCTTCCACTCTTTAATTAAGCTAAAGTCTACTTCTGACCACATTTAAGAGAAATGACACACACTTCCAGTGACTCGGTTAATGTAGTCACTCTCAGACAAGCGTCAGCGGGCAAGCCAAAGGTCCCTCCCTGTTAACCTTAGATTGATGGGTATTTTGACTCAGACTGACTTATTTCTGGGTTTGGAGGATGGCGCCATCATCTGGCAACAACAGGGATAGGCTTATAATAGTAGTAGTTCTGGTTATTCTCAAATATCTCCGAGCTTGGTTGCTTTGTGTCATTTCAGTCCAAAAATAAAGCCACTACTGAGTAGGAGATAGAAAAAGTATACATGCTAAGCCAAGAAGATTAGCCCTCCACTTCTCACTAAATGGACGTCATAAAGACTACTATGGCAATATTGTTAGAGTTAAGGTTAGTTCCTGAAAAGGTAATATCTTTTATTGGCCTTTAGGATAACATTCCAATGCTTTTCAAGCAAATGCATATTTGAATATCAAAGTTGAGAAATGGCACTTTACACATCAAGTTTATTTAACTTTTTCATGAGTGAATCTGACAAAACAGAAATAAACATCTAGAAATGTGGACTTGTAGGTATTTAAAGTGTAAGCTGTTATCAGTAAAGCCTAAAGGTATTCTGTTATCTTTACATGTGTATGTAAATTTAAAAGAAAGGCCCATTTTTCTTTGGAGCCGTTTTCTGTTAAAAATGTTTTGCATAACCAGGAACATGCCATTGATTTTCTCTTACCAGATAAAGGAGGAACGTGTGCAGACCAGTCCCCAGTCCCACAGAGGACAGGATCCCCAGGCCCACCCAGTAGGCACACCACAGGACCTTCTTCTCCAGGTACTGGACATACTGTCAGGGAATGATAAGAGAATGAAAAATAAATACTTCAGGAAACAGAAAAGTCGGTTGAATGTGGGATTGTGACGCAACGTATTCCTCAATGATAAAGTTTCATTTAGATAAAAAATACAAATGAATTTTTTTTTTTTAAGATGGATACAACTTTAGTGTTCCTGTCGAACATTTCAAAATATGAAGTCCATTTAAAAAAACGAGATATTATAATCAGATAACATTCAAGACATTTCTAGAAGTTCACAGGAGTGGGATATCCCAACAAATTCACCCAATGTCGGGAAGTGCACCACTCAGAGAAACTGTAAGAAATCCAAGAGTTGCATCTCAAACTCTACATGTAAAATGTTGCTCATGACAATACAATTAGAAACAGTCGGAACATCAGGTTCTCAAATGAAGGCGTTTCCTCCCTCATAAAGAGAAGCTAACATAATTTAAGTTTGCAGAGTTTGATCTGAATGGGACTCCTGGAACAACGACCGTGGGATATGCGAGGCAGAAATGTTTGGACATAACACGCATCATGTTTTACAAAAACAAACCCATAAATACACCTCACACCAACTGTCAAGCATGGTGGTGGGTGAATGGTGATTTGCCAGCTGTGTGCTTTCTGAAAAGACCAGAGGGTTCAAGTCAACACTCTGCTGTTACACCTCAGTGACCGAGTGAAGTCTTCGCAGACCTTTATCAGCTGACCTGCGTAGGAGTGAGACCTCAACTGTGTGATGATGACAAAGGGCCAGAGTGATCAGTCAGCTGGGGGAGTTGCAGCAAAAACGCACTTCGCCCAGGCTGGTTTCTCACTACTAACACATTGAATTGTGCTGAAGTTCCCCAAGACAGAAAAGACCACAGGATTTCATGAAATTGTTGTGTCCTCAGTGGTTGTGATTCTTGGAAATAAAACAAAACTAATAAGGTGTTGCAAGCCATTGGCAAGTTTTAACTCTTTAGAACTGGGAGATATACGACTCTAAAATGTTTTGCTGGATGTAACTTTATACTACTTTGTCAACTACTTGATATTCACTCCTTTTAACTCATTAATTCTCTGCAGCGCTTCTCTGCTTTAACTGAACCTCGACAGCGAAATGCACTGATTAACCCGCAAACAAAACTTCCAGCCAGCTATAAGTGTGACCAAAGGTTACTTGCCAACAGTGTTCAGGTCATAGTCTATCTACACAAGGTTTCTGTAAGCAAAGTCTAAGATGATAAAAAACCGAATTATCATCAACTGTTTCACAGTTTCCGATGAGGCAGTGGAGTTCATTTATGTTGCAAAAAAACAGAAAGTAAAGTCTCACCGTTTGGTGTGATCCATCAGTGGAGTAAGTGATCGAGAACAGGAAGCATAACAACAAAAATACAAACACTGTGCCTCGCCGGTGCCAAAGCCTGTGTGTAAAAACAAGAGAACAAAATGATCAGCTTCCAAATATGCTAGTTGATCAAGTATAACCAGTCTCTATTAAACAGTCTTATGACATTAGTTTTGTTTTCAAATTGGATTAAAATTAATCTAGACTGCATTACTTTATCTGTCATAAATATTTTTGAGCTGTCTAAAAGGTAAAATGTAAAAATAGTACAAGGTCATCAGCGGCTGTGACTGATTTATCAGCAGGAAACCTCCGAGTTGTTTCAAAAGGAAATAAATATGTCGCAACTACAGATATGTACCAGCACAACCTCAACAGAGCAGTGCAAAAGCAAAGACCCAGTAGCAAAACCTGTTTGAGGCTTACTCAAAAGTCCATTCCTTTAGCTTCACGAGGGTCTCCAGAAGAAAATAGCGTAGAGTGACAACTGGCCTCCTCCACAGCACTAGAGACAGACGATCCTCCTTGTCTTTCTGCCGTCTCTCTCTCAATAACAAGTCTGAAGGGCAAACAGAGCTTGAATCATCTTGAGTTTCAGTACAACTAATAGGCTCATTAACTACTACATCCTGTGGAACTGCTAAAGCCAAATACATAATAAAGGTTGTAGCCAGAGGTCTGTCTCTTTTGTTGTCATGCGGTGAGTTGTCAACACGGGTTAAAAACTGAAAGTAGCCCGAAATGAAACTGCTGAAGCAATTTTATGACACCGATATGAGGCTGTTGTTAGCAATGAAAACACCAGTGTTAAAATGAGCTAAACTTTTTAGATCGTCTTCGGCCCTTAAACCTTTCCCACTAACCTGTGGACTTGCCGTTCTGTTTATCTTTGGGTCCTGCTCGTTTTTGAGGCTGCTCACAGCTTGCTCCATTGGCTGCCATCTCACTGTCACAGTTTCTAGCTGTTTAGGCAGTCTACAAGGGAAACAGACGAACAAAAAGCTGTTAAGTTTCGCATTCATCGGGGATCTTTGTGTCCAAGCAGAAAAAAAGGAACAGTCTGTGACGGGACTCCGTGGAGGAGTAACATCATAATTTGCGGCTCTTGAGCAATAACCTGTCAAAGTATAAAGCCGGGTAGCTCACGTTTCTGTTCGTGGCGAAAAAGATAAGAGAGAAGCCACACAAATAAAGACAGATGAGAAATATATTACCAAACAGACTTACAAAAATAACGAATAAAGCTAATTGGAAGAAACGTCTCTTTGTAGGTCAGTCTGTAACAGGATACGAAGTCAAATGCGCTGATTCCACAACCGTCCACATGCTAACCGGCTAGCCAACAGGGACACCGGAAGCCTTTACATTTAAATACGAGCTGTACATTTAATTACTACTCACCTTGTTTGTAGATTAACATATAAACTTATACTATACTATAATAACAAGAAAGCAAAAGAAAAAAAGGTGATAACCAATTATTTTTGGTTAAATAAATCAGTACCACCGTACCTCTTTCCTGTCTTCTTCACCCGGAAACACAAATCTTGGACGTGTCAAAATAAAAGCTAAACTATATTGATTCTCAACCAGTTAAATACTTAATATTAACAAAAACGAAGAATCAGTTTTCCTTTTGAATTTAAGATCTTTGATTTTTCAGGTGGGACAATTTTGCTTCAAATTGCAAATATTACAAAATAAATGAAAGACGTGTTTCCGTTATAAGCATGTTGCTGTCCAATAGGAAGCTGACAAATTTAGTTGGAAAATGTAACCATGACAACGCAAAGCTTCGTATGTCTTATGGTGTGTACCACCACTTGCTTAAACTATATATATATAAATAATTATTATATATCATTATATATAATACTTTTTATTTTATATATATATATATATATATACATACACACACACACACACTGATAGGTATTTTTCTCAAACCTACATAAAAAGACCACAGACAACGTATATGAATTTTATAGACAAAGCTTTTGCAAAAGGAGAACTCTCCGCCACTGCCTGACAGGCCGTTCACAGAGAGTTCTGGTCTGCTTTCGCGTGAGCCCCTGTTTTATTGTCAAGCAGAACAGCCAGAAAAAAACAACAAAGGTCGTAAAACTTCTAACCTAAACAAACCAGCAACTCAGTTCCAGGTGTGATATCTGATCTACGATCTGAGCCCAGTTCAGCTCTAGGTCAAACTGTCAACAAAGAGGGAGGATAAACAAGAGACAAAATTCGACTACTCACAGGCAGTTAGGAGGTATTCTGGTTGATAAGAATTAAGGTCTGGGAAACACAGAGTTAACTGTTTCACATGAAGATGAAACAGTCAGTCGTAACCTCCAGGTCAGTTTATACACACATAAGGAAGATTAACATTAGACTGAATATGAACTAAAGTAATAACAAAATGATAATACCAAAAATCTCTATCACACACACTCAAATAAAGTTCAGCTACAAATTTCTAATGGGCTTTTCACCTTTGTTACATTATAACACACAGTCCCAGCAGTGGTGTTTCAAAATCAGTCTCATTTACTCCAATACTTCTAACATTTTATTCAGACACAGATGAAAGTGCGTCTCATTCACAAACAAGATTACTGTACAAAAGTATACAGTAAAAATGTGAATTTCAGATGTACATCTCTTTTTTTATTATTATCCGTTAACTAGACTTTTCAGGAAACAAAATCAAATGAAACACAATTACACATTTTAAATTACTGATACACACATTTTTCAAAATGTATTTTGACAAACAAACTTGTCACCCAGCACTAATCAGATCTACCAAATAAAAAGTCAAATATTGACCAAAGCAATGTTTTGAGTTATTCAATAACAAAAAGTATCAACTGTCAAAATGGCCTCCAAAATTGATCTGTAACTGCAAAAAACGTGTTGATGATTACAACAAACAAAAAGTGCAATGGTTGCCGTAATGTTGCATAAAATGAGATTTTACTTTAAATCACCTACAGTAAAATCGAAGTTCCACAACAGCTGCTGCTTAAAAGTCTAAAGGTATTGAGAGCTGTAGGAACCATAAGCACTGGCTCAGCAGATGGCTTGTTCTGTTCCTGGATAGCAGTCCAAGTTGGTAGTGATATGTTCATCCTCCTCAGTTGTGTGTCCACTTTCATTCATCATAATGAAGAGAGGAAAGGAACTTATCCACATCCAAATCGTGGGGGAAACAGTCAATAAGTTTCTTTCTTTCCTGAAAAGTAAAAATAGAAAACGACATCAGGGGTTGGTTACACACAAAATATACTCTTCTGTGAGGTGGGTAGTGGAGGATAAGAAGGCTGGATAAGAAAGGATGAAAACAAAGTAAAGAAAAATAACATAAGAATGACATGACAAAATATACACAGAAAAATAAAACTTTTTTGAGAAACCGATTTTGTTGTCCTGTCAACTAGCCAACACACAACGGTGACTCGAGAAGAGGAAAAAACAATTTTAGGAGGAACTAGGAAGAATATATAGACCGGTAACACTTAAATTACATAACGCAATCTACAATGAGACTCAAACCAGCCAGAAGGTGCATTGAAACCAACAAGCTCTCACAAGGGTAAAAGTTTGATCCTTTAAAGTTTTCTACATATATTCACGTTGCAACCAAACTTATAAATGAAACCAACCAGCACAAAGTAGTAGATAAGTGTGAAATAGATCAAACATGTCAGTTTTTTCAGTTTATTTTTAACAAGTAAAACCTTAAAGAGTGCGCTAAAGATACAATCATACCTACAACGGAATGGTTTAGGTCGGGGTGTCAAACTAAAGTTGTCAAGGCTCAGTGTGCTGCAGGGTTTATTGGTGTTCTTGCTCTGCCACAACTCGCTTACAAGGCTGAATTACCTGTTCAGCTTATTACCCAACTCTGCATGACGTCTCAATGATCCACATTTTGTTTCAGGCATGTTGAGCCAGAACGACATCAGCTCCTAAAGCTTATTTAAAGCTTGCCTGGCTTAGAGCACAGCATGTAGCCTCGTCAAAGACCAGACCTAGTCTCAAAAATTATTTTTCACATATGCCCTTAAGCTTAACATTATTTTACAAAGAATGGGCAAGACATGCCAATGTTCAAATGTGAAAATCTGTGGAGGCAATCCTCAAAAAATACTGATAATGAAGATTACACTTATTTTTGTTTCCACAAATTATGGATGCCTTGAATCCTTTGCCTTCTTACATGCTACATTTTATTGGTCCGTCACATAAAAGATCAATTTATGAGTATACATTTAAGCATCTTACGAAGTCAGACACATCTCAAATGTAGTTGTAAATGTCAATAGAAATAAATTTTACTGACTTTGTCTTTCTTGATGCTGGGAGATCGTTTCCGCTCTCTCTTGGCGGACGGACTCTCTCTGACTGGAGACTGCTTGCGTTTTTTACTCTTTGAGCTTGACGGTGATTTTTCTCCGACCTCCTCCTGGCGCAGGCTGTCCTTCAGCGGCGTGCCCGTCCTGGCGATGGCGGCACGAGAAAGAATCATGAGGGTGTGTGCGGCCATGTTAATGCTGTTTTCACTCCCGGCTTCGCTGGCAGGGCTGCAGGTCGGCACATCAGGGGTGTTGGGAGGCAACAGCTGCTTCGGAGTCCCCTCTGCATTTTTAGCGTTTTTCGGACGGGAAGGAGTCCTCTGACAATCAGCAGCCGCCTCACCGATGTGGTCGGACCCAGAAAGCATATGGTCCGAACTGCTAACTATGGCTTTTCTGACCGGAGGAGGAGGAGAGCCGAGGCCTTGCAGCATTTCAGCGGCCTGCTTGGCCAGAGAGCTAGTTTTTGAAGCAGCCTTTGTCGGCTTGGCCTGTGGGGCCGCTGGAGGGCTGAAGTCTCTTGATGCCGAGGATGAAGGAGTTGATGGCTGCTGTTTGTCTTGTGAGCCTCCTTTCATTTCATTCTCCTTGTTCGCTCTGATGTTTGGATTCTCCTGAGAGGAAGTCCTCTTCTCCATTCGTCCCTCACGTGATTTCAAAGAAGCCTTCTCTCCAGCCTCCTTCCTGCTGCTGCTCTCCTCGTTGTCCTTCCTGCTTCCTGATCTGAACGAAGAATCGGATGACAGCGACCTGGAACCGCAAGCATCTTTAGCTTTTGGCCCGTCATCATCAGGTCTGTGGAAGCCATCGACGGACGCCTCCTGTGGCTGAGACTTCTCAGCTTCATTGTCTGTTCTTGCATTTTGAGACTCTTGGTCATGAATTATGTGCATCTGTTTGCGAGGCGTCTTCTTGACAGAGTCTTTCTGCTGCGTTTGTAAAGAAGCAGCTTCTTTTAGCAAGTTTGCTCCTCCTGTGGGATCTGTTGAACATCTGACAGTCTCCACTCTCCTCTTAGGTTTGCTGCTACCTAAAATAGCCGGTTTTGTTCGACCGCCTGCTGGCCTATTATCTCTCTCCGTCGGACGGGTATGTTGTGTTGTGTTTGAAGCAGAATGTGTTGGAGTCCCAGCTGTTCTGGTAGTTTGGGATCGAACCTCTGATGAGGAGGAGTCAAAACATAAAATTCTCCGATGACTGGGTCCACTGGATCCTTTAGCTGCTTCCCTCTGCTCTGAAGGTTTAGGCTGAACAGCAGCAGCAGTCACAGTTTTCACACATCCTGCAATCGAGATAAAAACAACATATTGGAGACGAAAGACAGTGAAACATTAAAGCTGAAGGCACTCTTCCAGAAACTTAAAGCTGCAACGTTACCTGATTTTGTAGACTGCTTAGGTTCGATAGTGGTGGGCTTTGGTTTTAGTTTTTCTCTTGTCTGTGTAGGTTTTGGGGTTGTAACATCAACTATCTGTAAATATATAAGAATAACCAGAATATTAAAGTTTTATTTAAAAAAAAAATCCCCTGATGAAACGGTAAAAATAAAGTTATGTTACCTGATTGGAAACCACTTGGATACTTCCCATTGTATTCTGCCCCAAAACGGAGACAGGAAGCACAACAGGCTTTACAGGTGATGGTAATATAAGTGCTGGTCCTGCAAAGAAAGCAAATGGATTCAGGGTTTTAACTACAGCAAGAAAACAAAGATTAAAGTAATGAGCGACATGAGGAGTCTGCACCCTGTGGTGCTTTAATCTCTTTTAAAAACTCATGCCAATAATGATAAAGAGCTCAGAGGTGCATGCCTATATGCACGTTATTTATTATTATTTTATTATTTTCTGATCCAGGAAATGTTTTCATTTTTTCATTGTGAAAGTTGAAAAAATCTGTACATTTTACAAAGAAGGTTTTTAATGAATATTTTCTTTTCTTTTCAAGTTTCTTGACAATTTGGCAGCTCAAGACCAATTTTATTTTGTAGCAGCAGGGACAAGACTGACTCTTTGGATCGTAAATGTCGCTGAACATTAATTCCTGATAGTTTTCCATCATAACACTCAAATTTCGATTTTGCTGCAAATTTGAGTACAAAAAGTCTGACTTCATGTAAGTTTTAAGATCTGTTTTTTTTTTGTTTTTTTTTAACAAATAAAATTGGGATCTTAGCCTTGACTATGTGGTGTAGTAAAAGGCAATGTTCACTAATGTGTGTCCTTTTTGATAAAGGAACAAGGAAATTTAGTTTGGAAACTACAGACTTTCTATAATGATTTATTTCCTCTGCTTATCCATGCTACAAATTTCAATAGTTTTCCAAAGTTGCATAATGAAGCTGTTTGTAAAATGTGGTCAATAAATAGAATAGAAACAGGGGAAAATTCAGGTTTACCAGCAGCAAAGTGACACACAGACTCACACAGTAAAAAACATAAAAATAAAAACAAAGAATAACTGACATTACAGTAAGCAGCACATGTAGACACACTGCTGTACCTGTGGAGTAGCTTGGTGTAGCGACTCCATGCTGGCTGGTGGGTAAGGGTTGTCCGTTTGGGACTCCAGCTGGAAGCAGCACCGGTCTGGCCTGAACGTCTGGAGTTGGGACCACCAAGAAATAACTGGCTGGGGTGGGTGGGGGGTCCACAGCGGACTGAAACACATATCTCTGTTGAGCCTGCGATGCTGCACTGACTGGAGACGTGTACACTCCTCCAGGTTTACAGACGAAAGGACTACCGCATCCCTCTGACCGCTGTAAGCTGCTCACCGCCTGCGCGGCTTCATCGAAGTTGGCTTTAGGAGTAGCAGGACATGCAGGTGATTTTGCTGGCAAGGAAAGGTAGATGGTGGGTATCTTGTCTCCGGAAATACTTGAAACCGCCTGATTTAAGGCAGCGTCTCTGGAAGAATCCCCATCCTGGTTATCGCTGACGATGATCTCCAAAGACACAATGTTGCTGGGCTCTCCAGGCTTGCGTGGGGAAAGAGCAGGAGGAGGAGGAGGAGGAGGACTGGGCGTTAGGGTAACTGGAGCACAAGAGGAAGAGGATGCAGAAGAGGCAGAAACAGGAGTGGAAGCAGCCGTGACTGGAGCAGCTGCAGAATCAGATGCTGAAGAAGAAGACGGCACAGAGCCAGGAGGCACCGTTAGACTGTCTCTACCAGAAACACACACATCAGGCTGGCTGGGAGAGGTGTTGTTGACCTGGACCTCATGCTGATCACCAGCAGCTGCTCCATCAACTCCATCAGCTGGCTTGTTTAGTCCTGTCGCCTGTGGATGCTCAGGGTTTCCGTCAATGCTTGAGGCTGGTCTCTCCTCAGCGAGCAGAGCTGCGTCTCTCGATAAAGACCCTGAATTTGAGAGTGTCACTGGGGTGGACAAACTGTCCACAGGTGGGGGCGGCGTGTTTAGAGGCTCATCGCTTTCCATTTGTGGTCCACTGTTCCCCGATGGGTTTTCTTTCCTCATGGAGTTCCCAGCAGCGGGTGAGTAGCTGACTAACAGTCTGGCCGAGCTGTTCTCAATCCTAGACGTTCTGCCGTTCGAGTCCAAAATGGTTTTTCTCAACAAGGTGGATGCAGAGGATTTTCTGGTTTTACGCTCCTGCCCAGCTCTCGCCTTCGGCGCTCCTGATGTTGCATCTAAAGTATTTCCATCATTTTGGGAAGGACCTGAAGAATAAAACAAAACAAACCTGACCGATTATCCATGTTCTTGTTTTTGTGCTCTAGACAAGTCAGTAAAACCAGAAATAAAATAGTTTCAAAAGAGGAAAAATAGTCTTGACATTAGATTCTACTTTCGAGAATAGCTATAACTATGGATAAATGACGATAATAAAGTTCTGAAAGATTTACCGCCCACTCAGACCCATATTGACCAGTGTTGAAAGAGAATGACTGAATACCTGGATCGCTACTTTGGAGGACCTGGACAGCAGGTGGGAGTCCAGTCGTCTCATTCTCTTCAGAAATACAAGCAATGCTGCCGTCCCCTGCGTCTCCATCAGCATTTTTAGTTTTATCTGCAAAATTACAAAAGAATTCTCAATACGACTTTCTTATCCATTTAGAAACTTTGATTCTGATGCAATTTAAAAAAACAACAACGTAGCGGATAGTTACGGTAATCAAAAAGGTCAAAGAGGGCCTGAAAAGCCGGGTCAGATTCAGTTTGCTCCAAAATGTCATGGATGGCATCATCGCTCATATGGATTTCTCCCTGATATTAATAATAATAATACGCATAAAATTAAGGAAGACAGTGTGAATTTAGGAACAAATAGTGCTCCGTCAGATGTTTTAGTACCTCTAGTCCTAGAATCTCATCTATAGACTGGTCTGGCTCCACTGTACTTGAAGAAGCTTTGGATGTTTGTGGTACTGCATCACTGGCATCAGGCACACACAAAAAAAACATGTTTAAGTACAGAAATATTATTTTAAGTCTGCTTAGTAGGTATTATCGTCACTATCAGCTTTGTCAAAATACTGAAAACAGATCATCAACATACCTGGCAAGGATTTTGTTGATGTTTTCAGCAAGTTTCTCTTGCAGTGCCCTGTCCCCCAAAATCTTGTCACGTGCATTTTGTATCACGAGTTGCTGTGAAGATTTTAATGTTTTAAAAGTTAGACACCTTCAGGGGAAGCTCAATGTGTGATGTTTCAGCTGGGGCTTTCATGCACAGGGAAAATATGCAACATGTATCAATGTTTTATATGATACGTCACAGAAAGAAAGAAAAGAAAAGAGAAAAAAACAGCGATAGCAAGAGATGGAGAAAAACATTTAGACAATGGAACTTAAGTCTGAAAAAAATATATTTTTTCCCACTCCATTTTATTATTTAGTTTTCAACTATTTCTTTGTAAAAGAAGAAACAAGCTTCTAAACATAAACTCACTGGAAAATTCTCCTTGACGACCTCCTCAGGCTGGGCGTCTGCAGTGACGTTAGTGGCAGCCGTGGCAGATTTACTGGGCCCTCCTGACCCGGTCAGACCACTTCTCTTCCTGGGAGTGTCCCTGAATGCAGCAGATAGGTTGTAGTGAAGCACACAAAAAGATACATGGAAAAATATATTAACAGATCATCTGTTATCTTTATCTAGCAACAAGCTAGGGCAGCATAATATCAGGAAATACGTCACGTGTGACAATATTGGTGAAAATAAATAACGATGACCTGCAATTAGTAATCAGTGTTAATGTGGGACTAATATCCAGCCCTGTTCCAGTGACACATCCTAAAGCCTACAGTTTTTTTTTTTTTTTTTAATCAAAGTCTGTTTTAATTATCAGTTGTGGAAAAAATATATATTCTTTTGTAATTCTCTTAGTTGCATTCCTTAGAGAGAGAGAGAGAAGAAACAACTTCTGATCTTAGTGTAAGTTAAAAGTAGGTCTTTATGATATTAAACAGGTATTTATACAACTCTATTCTGTACTTGTTCTTTCCCATCCTTACCATTTCCTTCGACCAGGAGAAACTGGGCCTGACGTGAGGCGGTGCTCTGAAACGATAACTTGTACAGGAGAATCTCCTGTGAAATACAATAACAAGGTGCAATGTTCAACTACAGCGACTGATTTAATAGCAAAAACAGAAGTTCACATAGTTTCACCCAAGCTGACAAAGGGTTTTCAAATCAAAATGCTCAATGTTAAACACATCCAAACAAATCCACCACAATACTGACGGGGTGTGTTGAGTAATCGGCTCCCATCGTGGACCGGCTGCTGCGCCCCGCCGCTGGCTGTGGCTCTGATCTGAGGGCTGGTGAAGCTAACAGGAGTGGAGTGGCCTAGCATGCTGTGGGTGGTGTGGGCGGGGCTGATGAAGGAGCTGCTTTCAGACACGGAGGTGCAGACCACACCGCTTGGAGACGCCACCGTCAGGACCCGCTGCCTCGCCATGTTTGCCACTCCGACGCGTGAACGTACTGCAACAGACAGAGACTGGATCGTACACTATTGTTGACCAAACACTAAATGCAGGATTTACAGGTGCAATGCAGGAAAACCACTTTAGTCAGTGCATGATATTAGATCACCGATATCCTTTTGGGAAACATACGGTTTACACACTACTTACAAATGTAAAAACACATCGCCTTTTAAATGTACAAGTCCAAAAAATGAGAATAATATTTATAAAGTTGTCCTTTCAGATTTAGGTTGTGCAATTGAGTAATTTTGTATTTTAATGTTTTATCTTTTTGATTAAAAACCAAAATTCAACATTATTAACAAAAACAGGATTTTTCTTCAAATAATTATGCCACATTTAAAAGGGAACACACATACTTATTTTGTTCTTTAATTTTCTTTCTCCAAACTTAATAAATGACCAACAGTCAATGTTGAGCCAAATAATTACAATTAAACTTTTTCCACCGTAATCCATCAGCTTGATTTAAGAACGTATTAAATTTTCATTTCATAAAAAGTTGTATTTTAAGGAAATTTGAAACATTTATGCTCCTTTATCAGTAACAGATACATATCTAATATGTATTATTTAATGATAAAACATTTGATCTAACAGTAATTAGAAATAACTTACTCCTCTGACTTGCAGATATAGCGGGGGAATTCTGCAATGATCTGGAAAATAATTTATAAATATCAGATCAACAACAGTTAATCTCAAAACATGAACAGACTTGAATGTTGAAAGTAGTCAATTATTACTTGATTTGGTTGAGGGTAAAATCCAGCTTTTTCCACAAAGATGTCATCACAAGAGGGACTTCGTGTCCAGAGTCTTTTAGAAAACAACAACACAGTTGTTACAATCTGCTTAAAGTGAACACATATATATATATATTCCAAAACACGAAAGCCACATTTACCTTTTGCTTTCGCTGCCACATACTCATTCAAGATGGCTGTCAAGCCCTTCCCAAAGACAGACTGTGCATGTGTGAGGGAAGAGTTTATTAATATCTGTGCATGGCAATCTTAACAATTAAAGACAGGTACATGTTTGGACAGCCTTTGGACTCACAAAAACACAGGCAGGTATCACTCCGTCTCCTGTAGTGTGCTCGGCATACTCCTTCAGGTTTGGACTCTCATGGATGAAGGCTTGGCTTGTAGCTGACAGCCCCTCTTCCTGGAGGTACCCTGCACAAAGCAACAAAAAAAAAAAAGACAGGTATTAAAAAGTTAGCACTGTGGCACAATAAATCTGCACCGTTGTCACTTCGTTATGGCTACCAGCTAAAGCTACAAGCAGCTGTAGCTTTGTTATGTCCGGCTTACCCAAAACAAGCCGAGCGACGTCAGAAGGGAGCAACATGGCAGCTTTAGGTGTAATAAATTAAAGTAAAGAACGAATAAATGGCTACATATTCGAAAAATTGCTAATAAAAGTCGCAACATAACCCCACATTAGAGGACGTCATTGGTGTTATAATGAGGGCAACATCCTGACTAAACTCCTGCTTTCTCAAACGGCGGGGAACTCGAGAACCCGGAAGTAGCAGCTTGACCTACTACTCAGATTCCTGGTAATTGTAGTCCAATCCGGATCTATGAACGTAAAAATATCATATATGGGCCATATGAACATACAAACATGCAGTATGTTGGAACTTGATTAAATACTAAAACAAATTTCTGAACTGTTTCGTACTTAAAACAGCATTCATTCTATTTTTGACGTCAAAAACCAAGCGGATAAACTCACTTCCGTCTTTCCTAAAACTAGGAAGTGAAAGGCGCATCACCGCACTCATCCTGGGGCGGGAATATTCCTGCGTGGCTTGCGTGAGTGTGCATGAGTTTTATTGCACGTCAAGATGGCAAAGTTGTTTTGAGATGAACTGTAAAACGTCCTGTATTTCCTACACCTGGTCCAGCAGCAGGTTGTTGACTCCAGTCGGTGCAGACCAGTGAGCTCGGTGAGCATGCTTAGTGAAAGTTTAAATGAAGCTCTGTAAATCAACTCCAGAGCTGGTTTCGTTTCGTGTTTGTCTGCATGCATGATCAGGTTACACGTGCAAATATTGTATTTTATTAGAAATTATGCGAATTTAAGTGCTTTGACATTAGAGAATAAAGCTGATACCTGTCTGCCCGCTTACTGATTGATTATTTTACATCTGCTTCCTACTAAATTATTGTGATTTGATTGTCCATCTCTGGCCGGGGTGTTTTCCACTTCACTTAAAAGGCCACCATTGCGCCACAGATTTGTTGCATCCCATTAGCAGAAGTAAAGTTCATCTTCTGTACGCATTAAAACTCCGGTTTATGTTTTGTCCTGTTATTTAGGTGCAAAGAATATTTTTGCTCAATTCCAACTTTCTCATTTGGGACTTTTCTGGGTTTGTGTGAGGACTGACACCGACTGTGTTAGAGGCTGTAGCTTTATACAGTCATGATCAAAAGAGATCTCGTTTTTCCACTAACTTTGCAAGATCAGATTTATTAGATCTATTGTGTTTGTGAGAGTTTGCTAATGAAGGATTGACTGAACTATGTATAGAAGTTGTTTATAGAAGTTAGAAAATGTTATGCACCAAATTATTTTATTGACCTTAGAGCAGGTGGAGTTGCCTTTTGCCTTGGTTTAGAAAAGAAGGTTTGTAGTCGATGTTTTAGAGAGAAACAAGGATTAGTCGTGAGGATCAAGGATCCCCTGCTGTTTTATGACACACTAAAGGTACATCTGTGTGAGATCAGTGTATGTGTTCTCCCTGTATTGGGTTTAATAAATTGCCCATACAAGGTTTGGTTGTTTAAATATTTGTTTATAACCAAACCTCTGCTTTCTTTTAAAGCAACTATTTAGCTATTGTAATTAAGTCAGAAGAGCAGTGGAAAGTCAGCTCACGTCAATCTGTTGTTAGCAATAACACATGCTTATCCTCTCTGGTTCCTCTTCTTCTCTGTTTTTGTGGAAAGAGTCCATCTTTCAGCAAAATGCCTGGGTGTGATCTGTTCATTTGTATTTTGGCCGTAAGGATGTTGGTGTTGTTTATCCGCCTGTTCCTGCAGGTGTAACCAGCTATAAGCTGTCGCCAGAATGAGTCTGGTTCTTCATGATCTCCTGGTCTGCTGCAGAGGGTTGGAAAATGACAAAGCTACAGAGAGGAAGGTAAGCAAACTACAAAGATCTGATTACATTTAATCCCTTAGCATCAGTCAGTTCATCACTTATTTTGTGCCCCCTTTTGTGGAACTAGAAAGAAACTGAACGCTTTAGAAGACTCATTCGTTCTAATGACGTTATGCAAGAACTGGATCGCACCTCTGGGACCAAAGCTAAAGGCTCTAATCAACTCACATGGGATGCTGTTTTCAGGTGAGTCTCCATCATTTTCCCACTTTTATCTCCTTCATCTACGCGTGGCCTTCAATTACATCTCATATTTTACTCTAGGAAAATCCTTCTATAAAATGAAAGCTTTCGTTTTTGTTTTGCTCAGTCCAGTGTTTTTTTTTTTTTTTGGTCCCTTATCAGATTCCTGCAGCGTTTTGTCCAGAAGGAGACTGAGAGCATGCAGTCGAGTAAATCCAACGTCACGGCGACTACGTTGGCCACACGGCAGAAGAAGATGGCTGAAACATGCAGCTTAGTCAAGTTTTTCATTCGCTATGCAAACAAACGTAAGGGCAAGATTTTCAACTTAACTTAGAAAATGCAAGTTTGATCAAATTATCTATGTGAAAATTTGTTTTGCTTATACATGAAAACAATATTTTATTGCCTCACCTACTTACTGGAACCTACTTACAGGACTGGGCTGGTTTGAACTCTCTTGGAAGATGTAATGTGGACTCCATGTCTAAGGCTTGTTTTGTGCAGGTGGGCCTCGTCTGAAGTGCAGCGAGATGCTGAAACACGTGATGGAGGTGCTGCAAAGTTCGTATTGCTGCTCAGCATATGGAGAGAATTACAGCAGCCTCCTTTTAAAGGACATCCTCTCTGTCCGCAAGTACTGGTGCGACATCACTCGGCAGCAGTGGCAGAGTAAGTGGCCAAAGAGACGGGTCGAAACATCAAGATCAACGTTGGGTTTTAGTATCTCAAAGCTGATTCCTCATCACCGATGTTTATGAAAAATATGAGAAACTGTCAAAACTGCTTGAGTCAAGTTTGCTTCATGTTTCTGTTTAGTTATTGACTTTTGATGTTTATGTAAAACTCTACTGATCACTATAAAGCTATTTTCTGTTGACCTTGTAACAGACGCAGCAGATTTGAATTCCTATTTCAATAAAAAAAAAGAAAAAGTGAAACTCCTGCAGTTTTTCCCTAGGAGCACACGACATATTCGTGCCCACTCACATATTGTCATATTAATTTCCAAACCTTTATAAAATGTTATAAGTGTTAGAGTTAGAAATCTCATACTTGTGATGTGACAACAACTTAAACTTTGTCACAGATCTTATACTTTGCAGTATAGTACATTAAGTTTATAAAATAATCATTCAAATGATTAGATATTCATGTTTTTTTAAGATGGATTTTATTAATTTACTTTTTTTATGTTGCTGCTCTGTTGCATTCAATTATTTAGTATTAATATAAATTCTAATCATTCCAGCTATATTAGTCTCATCTGCTGCAGTGTTATTAATCTGATATAAACCTAGATGAAGATTTCTCCCACCACTTTAACACAGGAGGCTTTTTTTTGCCTCTCACTGGAACTGTAAGAAAGTCTTAAAAGTCATCCTGATAACTTAGGTGTATTTGTCCTTTTACCTTTTGATCTAAAGGTCTTTTGGAGTTGTACTGCGGCTTGTTCAACTCTTCATCCAAATCCATCAACCGTGTGCTGCTGAGCAGAGTCATCTACGCTGTGGTGAAGGGCTGCTGCGCTCAGACTGACGGATTTAATGACAGTTTATTCAGCTTCTTCTCTAAAGCAATGCTTAACGCCAGGTAGAAGCCATGATCATTATATCCATTGTCAGATAAATTGTTTTGCTTCTGTTGTGAACTGTGGTAAACTTCATGCACCATCCTAGGCAGGAGAAACACCTCAGTGTCCTGGAGCATCTCGTCTTGGCTCTGAACATCTTCCTGAGATCTGCCGCCATGAACTGCCGGATGAGAGTGTGTCGTCTCGGAGAGGAGCTTCTTCCCTCTCTGTTGAACGTGTGGGAGGACATGAGGCCGAGCGTCAACCTGAAGGAGGAGATTGTGGAGTTCTTCAACCTGCAGCTCCTTGTTCACCATCCGAAGGGAGCAAAGACGCAAGACACAGGTTCAGTGTTAGAAAGCTGAGTTATCAGAAATGATGTCCTGGGTGGGATTTACATTAAAGTTTACCTATTAAGGCAAATTTACATTCTGTGGATCTTTGTACTTCCATTTAGATCTCAACATCTTCTAAAAACAACCCAACTGCTTAAAAAAAAAACACCCAGACATTTTTGCCAATAAGTAAATGTTTTTTGGTGTCTGGAAAATGAGCCAAATCAAAAAACCTCTCTATTGTTAAGTCACATTTGACGGTCACTGTGCCATTACCTAACAAGCTAAGCCGAACCCAGCCCTGTTACCTAGCAACCCAGCTTGGTCTTTCTGCCATCTTTTTTATTGTGCAGTAGGCTCAACTTCTGCTTTTCAAAGATGTACGGCTGTATAATTGCACATCTGCTTGCAGCCATTTTCGTGTGTGAGTTGGGGGGGGGCGTGGCCAGCAGCTGCCTATTTAGATTTATAGTGATAAGACCTTAAAACAGCTCATTTTGAAAGGAGCTCAAAATAGGCAGAAGTAACCAGACTAAAATCTCATTATCTAAGAATTACATTGTGCAGAAAATGAATTGAACATGTTCTGTGTAGCCCATCGACCTACCCTAATCTGTTCAAGGAAGCACAGTAGGTCACCTTTAAGATTTGTCTTTGACAGCAGTCGGAATGCGATTTAGAAGAATTGAAAGTTTCCCCAAATTAACCTTAATTCAAACGATGATCTTTGTTTCTAGGTGCGCATGCGGAGGACTGGTCCAGGTGGCGTGGCCTGCTGTACAACCTGTACGACACTTTAGTCAGAGAGATCAGCCACATCGGCAGCAGAGGGAAGTACGTCACTGGGACCAGACACATCGCTGTGAAAGATAACCTCATTGAACTCACTGCCGACATCTGTCACCAGGTAAAAAAACCCAAAAAACTTTACTCCTGGTCTCCCAACATTTGCATAAATGCAAAGCAGATCAGATCTGAGTTTGAAGTTGCGGTCCAGTGTATGTTTAACACCCGTTTATCTTGTCACAGCTGTTCAGTGTTGACAGTGATGCCCATGTGCTGGAGGTCACTCAGCCCCAACACAGAGCCACGCAGATGGGCAGTCCCATCAGCAAGCGGCGCCGCATAGAAATGGGCTGGGATGTCCTCCGTGACCATCTGCAACCTCAGCAGAGCGACTTTGATGTCATACCTTGGTATGAAAGTCAAAAAGCATAAAAAAAAAAAATGTTACCTCACATTTACTCAAGCCTGTGTTTTCTTCTCTCAGGCTGCAGATAACTGCAGTGCTCGCCTCCAAGTACCCATCCATGGTGCCCGGCAAGGAGCTGGTCCAGCTGCTGTCGCTGTTGTGTCAGCTCCTGTCAGAGCAGCGCCGAGGGGAGAGGGGCCCATATGTGCTGCGCTGCCTGAGGGAGATGGCCCACTGCCAGGCCCGCATCCCTCAGAGAGCTCAGGCCCACAGGGCGGAGCTGGGCAGGCTGTGGCTCCGGATCTGGCCCCTCGCGCTGCGTGGGGTCAGTTCGCCTCAGACCGAGTCCCTCAGTCTGGATCTGCTGGCCTCCATAGTACACAGGCGGCTGATCGACACGGACAGGGAGTTCTGGAGACTCTTCCGCGCATCTGCGTGTAAACCCACCCAGTGAGTCGCAGCTGCTTTGCTCACTGCTGCATTCAGTCTGGATTTGTAGCCACTATGTAGACTAATTTTGTCTTGTCGTCGTCGTCTTTTTTTTTTTTTTCAGGAGTGCTGCTCTCTGTCTTGCCCAGGCCATGTTAACATGCTCAATCCCAAAGACTGTTGCATCAAGCTCAGGTTTTGACTACATGGTGATCTCAGAGGGGAGTCCCTCTGCTAACCTGAAGGAGAGCCTCATAGCCTGGCTGCTGATGAGTGACCAGAATGAGGAGATGGAGGATAGCTGCACGCCCCACCCCATCATCTGCAGGTTGCTTTTTTTTGTACCATTTGTTTGGTAATCACTTTGTATTATTAGATTTATATTATATTTATGGTGAGTTACCAGGAGTCTGGCGGCTCTTTGTTTGATTATTTTGGTCACTTTTGCCCCAACACACCTGTTTGTCTTGACAGGTTGGAATTTTGTCATAACAAGATGATGGGCTGAGCTGAGTGAAGCATGAGGCTTTGGACATAATAATATTCTCAGGATTTTGGATAATTCTGCTTTCAACGTCGCATGAAAATGATGACATATATTAACTCTAAAGGCAAATTTTATTTTAGAGTATCACACTTAAAATCTCTGTAAACTACACTGACTGGTTGTAACATGACAAAATATGAAAGGAGTCATGGATATTAATAAGCATTACTTTTTGTTCAGATGTACTTTTTTCTTTTTTTTTTGTCTTTGAAATAATTTTTTCATGTTTTATTTACGAGTTACTGTGTTCTTGTCTGCAGAGACTTCCCTCATAATCTCATTGCAAGCATCCTGGTCTCACTGACCTTCAAGGACACCAGTGCTGGGCTGAAGTTCCTGCTGGGTGCTGAAGGACTAAAAGGGTAAAAAAAAAAAAAATAAAAAAAAAGAGGAGATTATAATCTCATAATTACTGTACAAGCAACCAGTACCTGCCAAGAAACTTTAACTCCATTTAATCTCCCTGCTTTTTTTTTTTTTTTTTTAGTGCCGTTTGTCAAGACGGTTCATCCGACGCCAAAGACAAGTTGGAAAACATAGAGCGACTGTACCAGCAGTTCAGCTTCAACACGCTGCCATCAGAGGCCAGAGCGACGGACGACGAGTCGGTAAAGATGGCGTCGGCCGACGCTCAGCTGGCCGCCGTCCCCGCCCTCAGAAACAAGCTGGAGCGGAACCTGCTCTCCGTGGCCGACAGCCTGCTCAGCTGCTACTCCCCTGACGTGAGCGGAGGTCGATTTGTCCTGGAGTGTTTCAAACCTGTTCGCACGTTTGAAACTGACGCATGTTCCGATTGATCTTCTGTAGTCGCAGTCCACGCCTCCTGAGTGCCTGGTGCGCTGTTTCAGCCAGCTGACGGGTGTGCTGGCAGGTTTCGTCGCGGCAGGGCTTGTGACCGAGGAGGAGGCCTGCCGCTCTCCGCTTTTCACCAAAGCAAAGGTCCGTTCACGCTCACGTTAGTTTGGAAAATCCAGCCTCGAGTGGCTTCCCTCAATGCTGATGAAACAGCGTAGTCAAATATTAACATGAAGTTTTTAACGTTGTTGCTGCCAGGCCGTGGCGCAGGACCTCAGCGGCTTTGTTTCCAGCGTCAAAGTGAAGATGAACGAGGAGGGAGCCATGTCAGCGCTCAGGTCGCTCATGAAGCTTTGCACACAGTGCGCCAGCAGAGCACCCATGGTGACGTCACCTGCCGTTACGATGTTTTTGATCAAAAGCTGAATAAATTAGTGGTTTAAATGAGTAAACCGATCATTTATTCTGCAGGACAAAGTTGGATCGACCTCCTCTGGTTTATTCCTGATGACTCTGCCTGCCAGCCTGCTCAGTGAGCTGGCAGAAATCTGCAAACTGCACGTGGTACGTGGCTCATGTACGGTGATTTCTGTCACACGGATTTCACAAACTGGAACCAGACGTCTGAATTTTTCAACTCTCCGCTTCAGTTGAACAACGTCCCCAAGCGAGTCAGTGTCACGGACGATGACGAACAAGGGGACGATGAGTGGGAAATGACGAAACCTCCTCAGGCTGGTGACGGCATCGACCTGTTTGAAGACGGCGAGGAGGCCCACAGCAGTTCCAACGGGAGTCGCAGACAGAAAGAGGACAACGCTGACTCATCCTGTGGCTCAGGTACGAGGAGACCTGATGTGTGGGAAGAACTCTGCAGGTTTCAAAAGCAGCTGCTGGAAAGATGAAGGTCTGCAGCCTGTAAAAGATTTTCTGTAATTAACTTGGATTTCCCTGTTCCCATAGCAACCGCATTTATCGACTTGCACACCTGAAATTTGCCTTTTTTCTACCTTGGTAGATTTGCTCTTGTGCGATCCTCTATGCTGTGTTGGAAAAGACCAAGTTAAAGAAAAGACAAGATATTTTTTTTCCAGGTTCGATAATATGAAAGTTGAAGTTCGGTCGTTGCTCAAACTCAAACAGGTGCCAAAAGCCTGCTAGCGGAGGACTATCTGGGGAAACAGGACCTGGCTCTCCTCGCTGTCTTGAACTTCCTGTGCGAGTGCGGCTCTGCCCCGCCCCTCCACGGCCTCCTGTTTAAACCTCCGGAGGTGCGGCGCAGGCTGCTGCTCCTGCTGGATCAGATTGACTTCAGCAAAGCTCTGCACCTCAACATGGTGAGCAGCAGTCAGCCTGGGACGGTGACCTCAGACTCGGCCGGCTTTAGCTGAACTCTGCTTCCGTTTCAGTACCTCGTTCTGTTGAAGAAGCTTCCTGCCGAAGACTCGCTGTCTCCGGAGGAGTTTGACACCCTGCTCCGTCCTCTTGCGTAAGGAAAAGTCTCCACCTCAAACCACAAATCCATTTTATTTTTTTTTCCTGAGGTTGCAGACCAGATGTGAACAGCTGCATGTTTTTCTTTATCCACAGGGACTTGTGTTCTTTGTATCGTCAGGACCAGGAGATCTGTGCTGCTGTGCTGCTCAGTTTGTTACCGTCCATACGGAGCCTGGGGAAGACGCGTCACATGCCCGAGGAGATGAAACATGTTCAGGGATCTCTTCTGCAAGTTCTGTCTGGCTTCTGGTAAGAAGCATAATTTTATTACTTATTTGTGCTGGTGGCGAAGAAACAATTTACTATTCCAGGAAAACTCTACCATCATTGGTGGCTATGCTAACTAACTGTAGCAGCTAGCAACGCGTACACAAGCATGATCGACAGAGCTAAGACCCTCCTCCTGGCTCTGATTGGTTCCTGACCAGGCGGTGTATTTCTGCAGGTGGCAGTAGAACCACAGAGAGAAGGCAGAGGAACTTTATTTTATTTTCACAGATTATCTCTCGTGTACTATCTCAACACAGCGACAGTTTTAACAAAAATGTAAAAAAAAACTAAACAAAACAAAAAAAAACCATATATTTTTACAAGTATTGCAAACTGGAGCTTTAATATTTGTGTTCCTCTCTGTTACAACTTTGCTGGGTTTTTTTGTCTTTAGTTTCTTGAGCCAGACGGGAAAATGTGTGGCGACTGTCCGAGCTGCGTTGGTTCAGTGCCTTGCCGCCTTGCTGGAGGTAAAGTTTAAAACCTTTAGAAAGAGTTTATTTTGTTCTTCAAACATTTCAGCCCGATATATACAGGTATATACGTGTAATTCAGTACAAAACATATGAAAGTGACTTGAACTTTCACATTGTCTCACACGTAGGCTGACCCTCTGTGCCACTGGGCTGTCCTGACCCTCAGAGAGGCCGAAACGGAGAAGGACTCTCCCGTATCGCTGGTTCTTCCTTCTCATCTGGCAGACGCACACCACCAGGTCCGCATGCTGGTAGCGCTGTCTGTGGAGAGGTATGCTTCGGCTTCAGGAGCTTTGTCTCTACTGGAGGCAGATCTGAATAATCTGGAAAAACAGGCAGATAAGTGATCTTTGGCATTTTCTGCTCTTTGTCCAGGCTGTTCCTTGATTTGAGACCAAATCGCTCGGATAAGAGGAAGATGTTGCCGCTAAAACACCAGCAAGCAGCGTTTGAGAACATCTACCTGAAGGCTCAGGAGGGCATGAGGCTCCCGGTGAGGTCACGCTTTCAAGAACTTCACTGTTGTTGCTTAACGTAAACTTTTCTCACGCTCTCTCCTTTTGCGGGTGATCACACAGAGGGGCAGCTCCTCGGAGGATCAGCCGGACGAAACGTTGAATCGCAAAGTCGCCCTGCTGAGGAGTCTGTGTGTGGTGCTGTGCTGCAGCCCCGTGTGTGAGAAGCAGTGTCTGTTTGCGCTCTTTCAGTCCTACAAAGAGAACAATGTTGAGGAGGAGCTCATCAAGAAGGTAGCAGATTGAAATAAATCATCTCCATTCTCGTTTTACTCTTACCTTCCTGATATCTGAGAGGCTCTCGTGCTCTGCTCGGTTTCCTGCCGCAGATGTTGTGCAGCGTTTCCAAAGTGAAGAGCTGCAGGAGCGTGAAAACATTCGTCACTTCTCACCTGTACTACCTGGTAGCGGAGTGGCTCGCGCAGAGGCAGTCAGACGACCGCTACACGCTTGGATCTTTCCCCTACAGCCTGCTGGACCAGGACACGGTCAAAGATTTCTACAAGTCAGAAAAGCTTCGTTTCCCCTTGTGTTTGAATTTTAAACAAACGTTTTCTCACGCTTACCTCCTCACCCACACTTTTTCCAGCTCTTATTACCAGGTGCTGATCCCTCACCTGGTCTTCCTGGACGACTTTGAGCAGGTGAGGTCCATCGGGCGGTGCCTGGAGAGGGACTGGAGGCACTTACTAGCCGACTGCTTCCCCAAGATCATGGTGAACATCCTGCCATACTTCGCCTTAAAAGGCCAGGACTCTCAGGTTGCACAGCAGAGAGAGAAGGCACACCGAGTGTACGACCTCCTCAAAGACGCCAGCTGTCTGGGCAAACAGGTGAGGCGGAGTGTAAAAGCAGAAAAATAAATGTCTCATTTCGTTTAGTGTTTAGATTTACACGCGCCGCAGATTCTTAAGCAAAAATAACTTTTGAAAGCAGGAAGAGGTAGAGATTTCCTTCAACTTCTGCGTCTTCCAAATGATTCAAATTGGAATATGTTGTGGGCTGTGGGATAATTGGCTTTGATCTGATAAAGTGTTTTCCATGTGAACATTGGATAAATATCAGGAAGGTCTTTGCAGAAACCCCATCAGAAGTCATAACCTTTGGAAATTTGCCCACAGCAAATCGACAGCCTGATTCACAGTAACTTGGCGGACATCGTGGTGGAGCTGCTGATGACTCTGTACGAAGGCTGTGGAGCAGACGGAGACGCCGGAGACCTGAAACGCTTCACAGGGTAGCAACACTTTAACACTTTCCTGTAACGTTTCTTTGCTACTTCATTTCGTCTGCGTCTCATTCTGTCACGCGTCGGAGCGGCACCTGAAGGAGATCGGTTTTATGCCCCACAGAGAGCTGGATCCCGCGCCGAATCCGCCTCACTTCAGCTCGTACGTCATCAAAGCCACTCTGGACTACCTCAGCAAATGCCACAGTGCCAGCCACAAGTCGCTGGTGGCCATTCTGTCTAAAACCCCGGTACAGACGCCTCATTTACCCTGCCGGTACAATGTAGCCGTTTGTAGTAAAGAAGGTTAATCCTGTCCCCCTGTTTGCTGCCAGCAGATTTCCATCCAGAAGATCTTGCTGGCAGTGTGTGAAAAAGCAGCAGAGACGAGCAACAGCTACGAGCGCCACCGCGTCCTCCTCATGTACCATTTGTTTGTCAGCCTGCTGCTCAGGGAGGTGAAGGACGGACTGGGAGGAGCCTGGGCCTTCGTCCTCAGAGACATCATCTACTCTCTCATTCACCACATCAACAGCGGGTCAGTGAACGCCGCCAGCGCTCGTTCGTTTTTCTAAAACCGACAGAGTGAACAGCTTTACGTTCCTCCCGATCCCCAGGCCGCTTCACTGTGACGAGGTGTCCGACAGGAGCCTGTCTCTGTGCTGCGACCTGCTCAGCTCTGTCTGTCGGGCCGCGCTGCAGTTCTGCGATGACGCTCTTGACTGCCACCTGCAGGTCATTGTGGGGACTCTCACTGCTCAGGTCACCAGTCGGCCGTTCATTTCTCAGCAGGTACGTCAGATAATAAGAACTGTCTGGGGTTTTTCCAACTGTCTTAGGGTAATTCTGATGTGCTGAATCCAAAAATGACAACAATGATATTAGTTTGGGATGCTGGGATGCAGTCATGATGGCTGATCACTGTTGGGCTCTGAAGAGAGATGTCCCTGCTGCTGAGCAGACGAGGCAATGAAGAAATGGAAGTTCATGCCCTGAATTTTGCACAATGAAGACGTAAAGTTCAATTTACATGCATTTACCCTTATCAGTGTTTGTTATTCAGTTTACAGAAATCCAAGCTTGTATCATTCCATTAATACACTCTGTCAGAAAACACGCTTTTTCTCCTAAAACCTTCTTTGGATGAGAGATATTAACAGAAATGAATCGATAATGTCACAAAAATGTCATCAACTTAGTCAGAAGATCAGATTCTCTAAATCAAGTTAGAATAAAAACCTGACTTGATTGAGAAAAATGGATGCCATTTTTGGATTCAGTCCTTATTCAGTTGAAAAAAACATAGACGACATCCAAAAATATTTTTTTGTTACCCAGTGTTACTGAGTCTTCACTTATGCAAGTCTCTTAAATTTGATGGCACCTATGGGGGTATGTTTTCAACATGCCTGGGTTATTTTATATGCCAGAAAATAAGTAAAGTACTGAAAAAGTATTACAATGCATAAAATACACAGATTAATAGGAGCATTTGTTCCCCAGTGCTGCAGTTTAAGCCTGTTCATTAAATCAGGATGTGCCAAATCAAATGCTCATCCCTGTGGTAGCATCATCTGTCGCCTCCTTTTAGTTTGTGTACTTTATAGTTCTGAATTGTTTTGTCCCCAAGGTGCTTAGTCTGCTGCAGTTTCTGGTAATAGAGAGTCAGCAGAAACTAAAAGGAGCCATCAGCAGATTGGAGCCGTTTCCTGGCATCCCCGAGTTCAGAGAGCTGCGCTCGGTGCAGCACAAACTCAAGTATAACAGCGGCAGCTTCACACTGAGACAGGTACACGTGTGCGACGTTACAATGTGATTATCTATCGACATAAACCACGAGGAAAACAGATTTAAGTTTGTGGTTGCGTCGCAAGACAATGTGATAAAGTTCATAGGTATTGTTTTTCTTTTTATCCTTTTACAGGAAATAACTCATTTCCTATCGGCATCATCGTGTGACTCTTTACCTCTGACCAGACTGGAGGGGCTGAAGGAGCTGACTCGGCAGCTGCATCGCAACAAAGACCAGATCCGAGAGCTGCTCAAAGAGTGCCATGGTGCGATGCTGCAAAACAGCATTGGCTTTAAAAAAAAGTCAAGTTATAAATATTGCCTTTCTCTGGGTGCAGCTAACCCCACTGACAGTGTGCTGGTGAAGCTGGTCCTCAGTCTGCTGCAGCTCTGCAAACTGGCTGCCAGTCACCCCGGAGGAATCGACATTCTGGGTAAAATAAAATCGGGTGATTTTTTTTTATTTTTATTTTTCCCCCCCCAGGCGTGATTTCATAGTTTCTGATATTCTTGTCGTACTTTTAACCTTTCCTGCAGAGGCTGCTGGCTCCTGTCTTGGTGAACTGGGCCCGGTTGACTTCTCCACCATCGCCCTCCTTCACGGCAGAGACCCCCTCTACGACAGAGCCGCATCCCTCTTCGTCTCCAACAACTTGCAGCATCTTTACATCATCCTGAACTGCATGAACGACGCTCTCACACAGCAGCGGTACGATAAATGCTCCGGCTCTGCGATCAGTTTGTTTATCCCAAGACCGTCTGGGTGATGATGGCGTTCACTCTCATCTGTCAGCATCGAGGTGAGACGAGCTGCAGCTCAGTGTGTGAAGAACATCCTGGCCACTCAGTCCGGCGTCGACTTCTGGGACCGACATAAAGACAACCGGGACCCCATGCTGGCTTACCTCAATCCATTCAGAACAGCCAAAAACAAGGTGAATTTCGTTGTCCTGTAAGCATAACGTCGTTCTCCGTGAACGACGTTATGCCAGTGGACCTGCCTTTCCTCACAGCGTATCTGCCATTTTGTTGTGTGTGTGTGTGTTTCACCAGGTGGCTGCTGTGACTGCTGAGGAGAGTTCAGAGGCCAAGAGGAAGCTGGAGAGCCAGGAGTTTTGGACCCCGCAGGCGGGGGCCCACCAGGCCTGGCTGAAGGCTCTGTGCACAGCACTGCTGGACAGCGGAGGGGTGAGAAGCGAGGCGCTGCTGCTGTCACGGCCTCTGTGTCTGGTGAGCTCATTAGATTTCTGCATTGTTTACACAGGAACTGCCTCTTAAACTGGAGCTTTGTTTTTTTTTTTCAGTGTCGTTTAGTCACAAGTTCTCCGTGACATTAAAGTTTGAGATCCATCTGCAGGTGATGGTGGACTGCTGCCAGACGCTGCTGCCCCTCATCATCCACTCCATCCTCCTGGACGACCCTGACGGCTCCTGGAGGGAGCTGCTCTCGTCACACGTTCAGGACTTCTTCAGCTTCTGTTCCAGGAGCGCTCAGGCCGCCAGTCGATCCGCAACGCCTCTCAACTCCGACTCCGGTGAGTTTGAGTCCATAACAGACGAGGGCAGTGCGACTTGTTCGATGTTTTGTGATGAAATGTTCATCATTTCTCACAGAGTCTGACTCCGCAAGCCAGGGTTTGTACGATAAAACCTCCCTTCGAACCATGCTGGCTGTTGTTGACTATTTGAGACACCAACAGAGGAAAGTGCAAGATGACAGGTTTGTTGTTATTTAATATCCATCTATTCTTCAGCTTCCTCCTGTTAATTTAGACGTAGAACAGAAGATGTGTGTCATAATAACTCATAGCACCTTAAAAAGAAGAGACTCTTCATATTGTTTGCAATAAAAATGCAAATGCCGACCTTCTTGCAGTAACTCCTGCGGCACCGTGTGCGACTCCAACTTCTGGTTGGAGCTGAACTACCTGGAGGTGGCCCGAGCCGCTCAGTCCTGCTCGGCTCACTTCACCGCTCTGCTGTACGCTGAGATCTATGTGGACAAGATCCGAGCCAACATGGAGGAGACCTGCAGGTTCCCAAGGAGACCTTTTGTTTTTACAATGCAGTTAATGCAACAATTTATTCATTTGTCTGTCTTGAACCAATGTGCAGAACCAGGCCCAAAGCCACACGCAAGATGAATTTCGAGGAGAACAGCCAGAACTTCACCATCTCCGGTCTGACGCAGAAGAGCATGGAAGACACCAACATCAGCCTGCAGGTCTGCTCTGCATGTCACACTCATTGTTTTTGTGTTATTTTTTTTCCATCTCGTTTGACTTTGTACATCCTTAAGCTCAGATAATCTGAAATATTTGGTGTGTTTGTAGGAGCTGTTGATTGAGGTCTATCGGAGTATTGGGGAACCCGACAGTCTTTACGGCTGTGGAGGAGAAACGATGACCAGTCCACTCACCAGGTAGGTTTCTCTCTCCACTGCAGGGTTTTGTAAAGTATTCATACCTACTAGACGTTTCTCACATTCTGTCATCTTAGAACCACAAATACAGTCTGCTTTATTGAGGCTTTATGTGGTAGACAAACATAAAGTGTGTAACTGTAGGTTTTAGTCATTCACTCCACAAATGACATTTTCTGGAACACTAGCAAGAAATGCTGTTTGCAATTTGATACGAACTGCCTAAGGGACACGGCAAACTGGTGGAACGTAACACTTTACCTTCACATTCAAACATGGTGGCAGCAGCATCATGCTGTAGGGATACTTTTCTTCTCCAGAAGGTGGGCGAAGTTAAACGCAGGGCGATCCTGGAAGAAAACATGTCACCGAAGATTTGAGACCAGAGCATCTTCCAGCAGGAAGTTGAACCGACCCTGAACCAGAAGGACCACAGAAAGGTTCAGGTCAAATCAAAACTCGAATCCCATTAAAAAATATGTTTACAGACTGGGTTTGCACAATATTAGATTGAAGACTTTCCAGTAACCCTGACAATAGGAATATTTCTCAATTACAGGCAAAAATCGTACTAGTAAGATTCACAAAAAGAGGTGAGATCAGCGCAGGTTAATTTGTCGCAAGATGACAGTAGCACTGAATGTACTATTCAAGTTATCTGTAGAAAATTCTTGTATTTTTTTTTCATATTGTAATGTACATCATAGAGATAAGCAAACGTTGCAATGTCAGTTTTTTCCAATATTTTTTTCAGCCCTATTGCAGGCTGTCCCCTCATCACTCTGACTGACATCGAAACATTTAGCTAAGAATGAAACTCAAGGAGGACTGAATGCAAATGCACGCCACACTTTTGAGATTTTCACTGTAAACACGTTGAGTCGTGTCATTTTCCTACTCACATAAAAATCAAAGTATTTACTACATTGACGTTTGTAACTACAATACGGCAAAATGTGGTAAAGTTCACGGGGTGTAAATACTTTTGCAAAGCGCTGCATCTTCCCAGTAGCATGCAGGCATTTGCTGTGCAGACTACAGTTTCTGCTTTGTTGCACTGTTGGCGCAGGATACGAACGTACGAGCATGAAGCCATGTGGGGGAAGGCCCTGACCTCATATGACCTTCACTCTACTCTCCCTGAAGTCACCCGACTTGTAGGAATTGTGGAGGTAAAACGGTTGAATCTGCGTGAATTGATGTGATTTGTTACGATACTCAAATGCTGGGAAACCAGAGAGCGAGCTATGATAAGATTATTCCTTTCAATTTGATCTAAATGAAATTAATGTCTCATACTAGAGTAGAAAATTAGTCTTTGAATACATTCTTATGGCGATTTGTCACCCTCCGTATCCAAACAGGGCATGCAGAACTTTGGGCTGAGCAGCATCCTCGCCACCTACATGAGGGGCTTGGAGAGCGAAGGTGTGGAGTGGGGGGCCGAGCTGCGCGAGCGCCGCTTTCAGGCGGCCTGGAGGAACACGCAGTGGGACTGTGAGCTGTTGGAGAGGTGAGGACGAGGCACGACCAACCAAAAATAAGCCGCATCTCCTGCATCTTTCACCCGCACCTTTATTTTCTTCCTCAGAAGCGACAAATCCAACCCCGGCTTCCACGAGTCCGTGTTCTGTTCCCTGCAAGCGCTGAGGGACAAAGAGTTCTCCATATTTGATGACACCCTGAAATGTGCCAGGTGAGGCGGACACCTGAAGCGTCCAAGTTTGGCCCCAATTTATTACTTATTTATTCAACTGTGTCCACGCGTGAAAGGGCGGCGGAGGTGGAGGAGCTCTGCAGAGGCACCTTGGAGGCCGTGTCTTCCCTGTATCCGGCCCTGAAGAACCTGCAGAGCATCAGAGAGCTGGAGAGCGTCAAGCAGCTTTTCGCCAGGTGACAAAAAGCGCCGTCGTCACCAGCAGCAGTGAAACGGAGCCGAGTCCGATTAGGGTTCCTAAGCTGCTCCGTGTGTTTCAGATCCCTCTCTGACGTGACTCTGAGGGACGTTTGCAGCCAGTGGCGGCAGCACTCCCAGCTGCTGGTGGACAGTGACTTCACCGTGGTGGAGCCCATCCTGGCTTTGCGCTCCGTAGCTCAGCTCACCTTATTATCCAGAACGGAAGATCCAGAAGACAACCGTCAGCTCAGCTCTGTGCTCACCGACCACCTTATGGAGCTCTGCCGCTTGGCCCGCAAAGCCGGGAATACGCAGGTAGCCTCCCTCTGCGTGCATCACTGCACTGCCTGATGAAAGTATTCAGAAAACCTTTTCACGTCACAATCAATCATTTCGGTACGTTTCATTGACGTTTTAGGCGAAAAGGGGAAGAAAAAAAATAGTTTTTTTTCCCCCTTCGTTTCATATTAATGGAAAACTGTCAGGGCTGAAACAAATAATCCAATTACTTATCATTAAAATAATCGTAAACTAATTTAGTAACTGATTAATCATTAACTGGAGAAAATAAACTCTAAAAAGAACAACAAACTCAAAGCAGTAATTAAGCCAAACTTGTCCAAAAGAAATGAATTTATTTAGAATTCTGCTTAAAAATGACCTTTGGCTATCAAAATCGGTCAACAGCTCAGCCCTGAACTGCACAAAGAGCTGAACTTTTTACTCGTTGATATTAGAAGCAATTTCTGAGCTGCAGATGCGTCCTTCGCTCCAAAGGAGCAAACGTCAACCTGAGGCAATAAAATAGTTTTCTTATTTAAAGAAGGAATTCAATTACTTGTGTTTGTTAGCGTTTCTCAACCGTATTGCTAGTATTCTATAAAATAAGTTTAAGTTATGAAATGAAAAATCTGCAGCATGTACCAATTCTTTACTTTATCCATTTTGTTTTTATTACAATTTTTTTTTTTTTTATTGAAAGAAAGCTATTGACAAAAAGTCCATTTTGCAGCTTGGCACACCACTCCCTTTGTGAAACACGGTGGTGGCAGAATTATGCTGTGGGGATGCTTTCCGTTTCAGCTGGAATAGAAAATGTGATCCTGCAATGTGATAAAATGTTCACTTTCTCCGTCTGTTTGAGCGTTTCCGTTCCCTGATGGCGGCGTTGTCTCCTCTGTCAAGCTTGCGGAGCGTGCGGTCTGGCAGATGAAGCGGCACGGCGATGGAGGGAGCTGGGCGTCCTCACCTGTTCTGTCATGGCAGCTGGAGGAGGCCCAGGTGTTCTGGGCGAAGGGAGAGCAGGGTCTGGCTCTGGGCCTGCTGAGGCAGATGATACACAGTCTAGAGGAAAAGGTCAAACACACAACCTGATGAAGACGTACAACCGCAGCTTTGCACGGATGAATTATGAAAAATTACCTGCGTATAAGTTTTGTTCAGTTCTGTGTGAAGGAAGATCCAGCATGGAGTGAATTGAAATGTTGTTGTGATGAATGTCGAGCAGGTGGATTTTAACCCGGCTCTGGCTCCGCCCTACACTGAGTGCCTCAGGCTTTGTGGGAACTGGCTGGCTGAGAGCTGCCTGGAAAGTCCTGGAGTCATCCTGGAAAAGTACCTGGAGAGGGTAAGGGGCCGCTGAGCATTTCTTCTTAAAAGTTTTACAGATCAGGATTGAATCTTAGACTGCAGGCAGCATTCAGATGTTGCTTCTTTTTCCAGTTCATGGAATATGAATTTGAATTTGCGTAAAACTAGTGAGACACCAGAAACCAAAATCTATAACTTTATCAATAATCATCTATTTCCTCCGTCTGGTGATCAGCAGACCAAACAACAAGGACAACAAAAAATACTATTTATTTTTTTATTGTCCTTCCTTCTAGCTATCCTTCCTCCCTCCCTCTCTCCCTCCATTCCTTCTTCTCTCCCTCCCTCTCTCCCTTCCTTCCTCCCTCCCTCCCTCCCTCTCCCCCTCCCTTCCTCCTTCCCTCTCTCCTT
>NW_015114590.1:112003-121852 GCF_001443285.1 Poecilia latipinna
CCCTCCTTCCCTCCCTCCCTCCCTGACCAGCCAGTTTAAACATGACGACTGAATCATTTTCTAAGACGTCATCATGCAGTTAACAGGCACCAGTTCGGAGTTACAGTACTTTCTTTTATAATCAGAAACGTCGGTGTTCCTTGTACGTAAACATGAAGAGAAAAGAAAGAGATTATTCTGATAAGTAAACATGAAACCAGATGAGTCTCAGGTCTAATGTATGTTACCCTTTGCCCTTACTGAAGTAACAGCAGGAATCCCTGAGAGAAATTAATGACTCATTACCCGTCAGCCAGGCAATATCTGGCTTATTCACACCCACCCACACACATGAATTATTTATTTATGTCCACATAAATCAGAAGGAGGCGATGGCATGAATATTATATTTCTGGAAGTTTATGGTTCATGTCCTCTGGCTGTGGCAGATTAATGTAGACCAAATGGAATAATTCATATGTTCATGTTTGTGTGTCTCTCACAGTTAGGATTTAGTGCTTCTCCCGCTGGTTTTCTTTTCTTTTTTCAGACCTTCCAGGAAATGGAGTGCTCATTTTCTGGCTCCTTTTCTTTAGTCCATAACTTTTCAGGTCAGTCAGAGTCTCTTCCACGCTGCTCTCTCTTCAGGCAGTGGAGGTGATAGAGGGGGACTCGGGGGGCCGGGACCCCAGGCTCCAGAGCCAGCGGACCGAGGCTTTCTTGTCTCTGGCGCGCTTCTCCGACGCTCAGTACCAGAGCATCGACAAGTACATGAACTCATCCGAGTTTGAAAACAAGCAGGCCCTGCTGGAAAAGGCCAAGGAGGAGGTGGACCTGATGCGGGAGCGGAAAGTGACCTCCAACAGGTCGATTCCCACCTTTCGGTTTTCTCATAGAAAACCCCCCACAGAGGCCGGTCGGGATCGTCTTTAACCGATGAAATGACTTCTCAGGTACACGATAAAGGTGCAAAGAGAGCTGGAGCTGGACGAAACGGCGCTGTCCAACCTGCGGACGGACCGACAGCGATTCCTGTGCAAGGCGGTGGAGAACTACATCCAGTGTCTGGAGCAAGGCGAGGAGCATGACACCTGGGTGTTCAGACTGGCCTCCCTCTGGCTGGAGAGCGCCGACATCAAAGAGGTCAACGACATAATGAAGGCGAGTTAACGTCTGCACTCCGCCAGTCGCAGCCTTTTCTTTTTTCTTTTTTTTTCTGATAACGTTCAGACGTTTCTGATTGTTACAGCTGACTTGTCTTCCAGAGGGGAGTGAAGCAGATCCCATCCTACAAGTTTTTGCCTCTTATGTATCAACTGGCTGCCCGCATGGGAACCAAAATGGCTGCCGGCGTCGCTGAGGACCCGGGATTCCATGAAGTCCTGAATGATGTAACTCAGAAGTTTGTGTTTTCTTCCAGTTTGTCAGCGCCACACATAGAGTTGAAACCAGGAGTTTTAATGCTTTGTGTGACTGACGTCGGCTCAGACTTGATGTTTTTGGTCACTTAGGATTATCCAAAATATTTCTTTTTTTTTTTTTTTTTAAATGCCATTACAAAAAGCAAACGCATTTTGGATTTCCTTTCACAAACTTCTCATTGTTGGAGTTTGTGCCCATCCTTCAGACCTGGTGCCAGCAGAAATGTTCTTCACATGATGTTCTTTTCTCATGATTCTTTCCTACGTTGGTACGTCTAGTTGTCCCTTTAACACAAAGCAGAGGACGACTGAAGTGGAAGGAAATGGTTTTTAGATTTGGTTTCCAGTCCAAATATCTGGTTTCAACTCTACTTGATGAGTTTGATGATATTACATACAGCTAAGCAAGCAAAAGTGTTACACCTGAGCTGTCAAACTTTGACTATTTACCTTTTATTACCCATGTAAAGGTATGAATTATCTTTGTTTCCCCCCCTCAGCTCATTTGCAAGGCGTCTTTGGAGCATCCTCACCACACGCTTTTTATCATCTTCGCCCTGGTGAACGCCAACAAAGACGAGAATTTCTGCAGGACACGGCCGTCTAAGAGCGCACCGCGGCAGCAATCGCAGTTTGATCTGGTGCGACTTATTTCTTTTCGAAATTTCTGTTTATTGCTTCATTATTTTGAATTGTTTGTTTTAAAAGAAGATGAAAACAACAAATCTTACCATGAAACTCCTTGGACTCACGTTAAGTCATTGTTATTGTTCTTCCCTGGCCATAACAGAAAATGTCCCTAATGCACCTTAGTTATGTATTTTAATGTCACCACTGGACATTAGAATAAAAGATCAGCTCTAATAACTCTGTTTTTAGTCCAAATTGTTCGAGAATCAATGTGGCTCTCGCCAAAAAAAAAAAGTCTGATTCTCATATTCTGTGCTGATCTGGTTGAGTTTGAAACACTAAAACAAGCTTATCAGAGTCAGCATCAAGTCTTTTTTTTTATGTGTTTTTACAGTGAATCTCTTTGTGAAACTTGTCTTACTAACTCTTGCAGGAGCGTTCAGATGTGGCTCAGAAGATCATTTCTGTAATCAGGAAGAAGCGAAGCGCGATGATCCGAGGGATGGAGCGCCTCTGCGACGCCTACATCACTCTGGCCTACATGGATGCCAGCCGGCACAAAACCGAGAAGAGTGAGTCGTGATCCATTGTGCAAAACTCCTAAATCGTCCGTCACCGTTTTGCTTCCAGTGAGCCAGACTTTATTGTAATAAAACGTCCTCGGTTAGTTGCTCTCTGGATTTTCTAGAGATCTTTTAATTTTTGTTGCAGTGCTTGACCACTTCCACATGGCTGGTTTTCATTTGTTAAATCTGATCTATTGATCGTCTTTAACGTACAACTAATATATGAAAGATTTTAATTATCTCCATTTCTGGTCTTAATTTTAAAATAGCATTGATGGTTTTCCAGAAGTCCTGGGCCTAGACGGTCCAAATCCACATACATAGATTATTTTGTTTTACTTTTTTATTATTATTGGTGTTTAATGTAAAAGATGAATCAGTTATTGAAATATCAACTCATTTAGTAATCGATTTATTGTTAACTGGGTCTCAACAGTTCAATGCTGAGAGCAGTTAAGCCAAAACTGAACTAAAACATACAATATGATTCTTAAGAATAAAACTTTGTTTGGTTTATTTGAATCTTTTAATCTATTTTTAATACTGTTAAAAATAGATTAAATATTGTTAAAAATGTAGAAGCTTCAAATGGCTAAAAAGAAAATCTGCAGAATGTACCAATTTCTTTGAGATTATTCATCAGAATAATCTACTAAATTAATCGCCAGTTGCTTCCCTGTTTAATGGTTTACACTCTCACACACATTTGAAACGGCTGTATATTTAAAGGCATGCGTGTGTATCTGTCTCTCGCACCAGAGGCCATTCCCATCCCTGCCGATCAGCCCATCATGCAGCTCAAAGACCTGGACGAAGTGGTCATCCCCACCATGGAGATAAAGGTGAACAGATTTGCAGCTCTGATCTGAACAAACAAGCTCGATTAATCGTCAACATTTGACTTCAGCTTTTACGACGTCGGCTGGATTGAAACAAACAAAAAAAAAATCTATCGTTCGCGTTGTGAACAGGTCGATCCGACGGGTTGCTATGAAAACCTGGTGACTGTCAGATCCTTCATGCCCCGGTATCACCTGGCCGGAGGAGTCAACCTGCCGAAGATCATTGACTGTGTGGGCTCTGACGGGAAGAGCAGGAGGCAACTGGTCAAAGTAAGCTTCTGTGTGTGTGTGATGTTGTTTTTTTTTTTTTTTTAAATCTGTCATGAAATGATTAAAAAGTTTACTTTAGGTTCTGTGGTTGGTGCAACAGAGTGACCTGCTGCACCAACATGGGCACACACCGGTTCTCAACTAACACACACACTTTCTGACGAGAAGCTGGTCACTGTAAGCTCTGGTTATTTTCCATTAGGTTTGGTTTCAGGTAATAATTAATCAAGTTTTTATACAAAAACAAACAGACTCTCACACCTTCATACTGGAAACACTCATATAGAGAGAGAGAGAGAGAGAGTGGGGAAGGTGTGCTGGATTACATGTTTGTGAAAGTGTTTGTGTTTGCAGGAACATTTGAAGACACTTAAAGGTTAACAGCTCACCTGATCTTAGAGTCATGCTGAGATCATGTTTTACCGTAATGTTGCTTTTATTTTTTTTCTTGACCTAAAGAGCCAGCTTCACCAGAAAAAAAAATATTAAAATAAAGAAAACCCCTTTACCTCCTACACACTGAATACATCTTTTACATTTTTCGGCAACAATCACTCCATTAAAGGTTGTGAGTAGGACTTTCAGATTGAAAGATATAGATTCGATAAATATCTTGAATTAATAAAGACATTGAAATCCTTGTTTGCTATCATTTCAGTGATTTTGTTTATATTTTACAGGATCAATGAAAAATAAATTAATGTTGGCACTGTGTTGTAATCTTCCTGCAACGTGAAAACTTGCAGTAAAAGCCGTTTAAGTATGAAATGACCAGAAGAAAGTAGCTAGCTGCTCCTGGGTGCCGCCAAGTCTCCATAGTAACATTTAAGTGCTACCTAAAACATGTCAGGAAAAATATTTTCCCACCATCCCAAATATAAACTTGTGGAGTTTGGTAAAGGCTTTTGGGAATGAATGAAGGTGGAAATGCAGATGAGCTTCTCATGACCATTGTTGGGTACGGTGGAGGATCTGTGATGCTGAGGCAGACTGCGTCTCCTTCAATGGGAACATAAACTTCTATTAAAATACCAGGAAAGTCAACAAAAACTCATCGGTGCATTAATGGTCTGAAACATTTGGCCAAATCAACACAGAAATTATTCAATTGACAAAAACAATGCAGCTCTGGAAAAACCGAAGAGCCCACTGCATTGAGCCCCATCGAAAACCTCCCGGTTATTCCACCAAATATCGATTTCTGAACTCTTCCTGAGTTAAAACATTCGTATTGCTGTTTCTAACTTGTTTTCTTTGCATTATATGAGGTCTGAAAGGACTGCATGCATCTTTTCCGTTACTTTGACTATTTCTCATTTTCTGCAAATAAATACAAAATTTTTGCTTGGCATTACACAGACATGTTGTCAGTAGTTCATGTAATAAAATAACAATGTTCATTTGACTCAAACATAGACCTATGACAAGTAAAACTGATAGTTTTAAGTGACCTCTTATTTTTTTCCAGAGCTCTATATTTGGAGTGGAAATTGATTTCTTTAAAACTTTACCTATGATGCCATTGCAATATTACTAAATGATCAGGTGATTCATTTCTATCAGCTTCTCATGACAATGTATCTATGCAGAGATTTGTCGATCCTAAGCAAGTTTAAAAAGCTCCACGTTAACATGACTTTGTGAACAGGGTCAGGACGACCTGCGGCAGGACGCGGTGATGCAGCAGGTGTTCAGCATGTGCTCCATGCTGCTGCAGCGCAACACAGACACTCGGAAAAGGAAGCTGAACATCAGGCGCTACAAGGTGACGTCAGGAGAGGGAAGCGGAAGACGTGCCTCTCAGAGTTGTGTGGATGTGTGTTGACGGTCTGCGGCGCTTTTTGAACGGCTTCCAGGTGGTGCCGTTCTCGCAGCGCAGCGGCGTGTTGGAGTGGTGCTCGGGCACGGTGCCCATCGGGGAGTTCCTGGTGGACCCCAGCAAAGGCGCTCATAAACGCTTCCGGCCTCAGGACTGGACCAGCCTGGCCTGCAGGAGGAAGATGATGGTAAAGTGCTTAAGAAACCTGCTGTTAAAGACATGAAACGCTTCAACTCAAACCGATTTTCATCACTGTTGCTCTTTCAGTTTACGTTTGTGTTTAAGAACAGCTGTGCTCCGTTACGTAGCAGATTTAGTCAAGTGTTTTTTTTTTTTTTTTTTTTTTTTTTTAAATGGTTGGAAAAAAACCATTTTGTCTCCATCTCTCTGCTCGCTGCAGGATGCTCAGCGGCAGGGATTTGATGAGAAGCTGGAGGCCTACAGCGAGGTGTGCAGGAAGTTTAGACCGGTCTTCAGGTACTTCTGCATGGAACGGTTCCTGGATCCCGCGGTATGGATGGAGAAGCGGCTGGCTTACACACGGAGTGTTGCCACGTCCTCCATAGGTATCATTGCTCTGTTGGTGAAGATGGAGTTCTGTGGTGAAACAGCAAAATGGCACATAACTGGGTTTTCTCATTTTTTTTTTTTTTTTTCCACTTGCAGTTGGCTACATTGTTGGCCTGGGCGACAGACACATCCAGAACATCCTGATCGATGAACAGACTGCTGAACTAGTGCACATCGACTTAGGTTCTCCCTGTCCTCACCCCTTCGATTTATGCAAAGTCGTAGTTAAGCATCATAAATTGTAACATATCTGATGTTGTGTGCTTTAAGGGGTGGCCTTTGAGCAGGGGAAGATCCTCCCCACCCCTGAGACCGTCCCGTTCAGACTCTCCAGAGACGTAGTGGACGGGATGGGGATCACTGGAGTGGAGGGCGTCTTCAGGCGGTAAAGACCAGCAATCTGAGAGAATCCCTTTCTTACTTTCTCACATTTGTGTTGGTGTGTATCGGCTGTACAACGCCTCGCGAAAGTGTTCAGTCTTTGCTACGTTTTGTCAAGCTGCGAAAACAAACGCAAATGTGTTTTAATGATGAGTTTTCTGTGCCGTACAAAACGGGAGCATAATTGTGAGTGAAAAGACGAGGAAGTTTCCATTTCTCTGCCGCTGCACTTGTACTCAGGATGAGGGATTTAATGCCACAGTTACAGCAGTCGTCCACTGTCTCTACTGTAAATGCAGTACCTTACTGACCTGATTCTGTGCTCAGATGTTGTGAGAAGACGATGGAGGTGATGAGGAGCTCCCAGGAAGCTCTGTTGACGATCGTGGAGGTACGAGAAATCTCCCTCCGCTCTCGGTGCAAAGCGCAAAGCTTCTACACGAACCCGACGTCTGCCTCGTGTGCCGACAGGTGCTGCTGTATGACCCTCTGTTCGACTGGACCATGAACCCTCTGAAGGCCTTTTACCTGCAGCACGACGAGCAGCAGGAGCTCAACGCCACCCTGAGCTCCACGATGGGAGGAGAAGACCTCGACAACCACCGCAAATCCAGGTGATCAGACGGATCTTTGGTTTGGGAGTCGCCGCCTGCTTTTCTGCCTTTCTCTGAGCTCTTCTCCCGTCCTCCTGCAGTGACAGTCAGAGCTTCAACAAAGTGGCGGAGCGGGTGCTGCTGCGGCTGCAGGAGAAGCTGAAAGGGGTGGAGGAGGGAACGGTGCTCAGCGTGGGAGGGCAGGTCAACCTGCTCATTCAACAAGCCATGGACCCCAAGAACCTCAGCAGGCTGTTTCCGGGATGGCAGGCCTGGGTCTAAACCCGGAGGGAACCAACAAGACCCAGCAGATCAGTTCTGTATTAGTTCTGGGAACCAGTCTCTGTAGACTGTTGCACTTTATTACGAATGAACGAACAGATGCGTGTTCTGCAAAAGACCTTTGATTTTGTTTGTAAACGATGGTCTGTACCTGTGATTGACCCAGTTTGATGTGAATGTTTTCTTTTCACTAAAGCACGATGAAGAGACTGATACCAGACTGTCAGCCTTTATGGATGTATAATGCCATGCTATGCATTCCTTATTTAGTTGAATTTTTATTCATTATGCCTTCTTCTTTCTACTTTCTTAGGTTTCTTTGAATGTTTTATTTCCAGCATTGAGTAATTAAAAAGAACGGAAAGATGTCATCAGTTTGTCCTTCACAAGAACTACTTTAGCCAGTTGTCCTGTTCGTATCGGTTTAGAAGAAAATTATGGTTCGCAAAACTTTGAAAGTTGTGTCCAAGTCTGGAATTAGCTTTGAGTTTTCCATCCATTCATCCAACCTTCACTCTACTCATGCACTCAGTCTATCTCTCTTTCTCTCTCAATCTCTCTCTTTCTCTCCCTGTTTTGAACCCTTTACCACATCTGCCATGAATAATAAAAAAAAAGAAAAAGACTGAAACAGCTCTGGGAAAACTGCTGCATGGTAAAGTATGGAACACAACAATATCAAAAATGATAATTATTAACAAGCTTTCGATCCTTTTGAAGCTAGCTATAATTTATTTTATTTTAATATAATTTTTGTGAGTTTAGATTGCCACACTGAGTGATGAGGTTCTTTTATTTCACTTCATTAACTAATTGGGGCCATAATGTCCAATTAGTTAGTGAGGGTCCTTAGGAATATTATTAATTTACAAAAAACTATTAATTAAATGACTGTTATTTGTAGCTATACATCTGACAGATGTAACATCACTGATGCAGCAAACTTTGAGAACATGTTTCTCAAAAAAAAAAAAAAATCAGAGAAAATTTACCTATCGAGTAAGAAACTCTCCATTTTATTTTCTACACCTGGCTGAAGATCTGATTGTGTTCATCTGGATTCCTCACACATTTATTGTGCAATGTGAGAAGCCCCAGCGTGAGACTCGGTGTTCTTTTACCAGCCTTTGTTCTGGTAAAACAAGGCTGGTTCGTTTGGGGAAGCTTAAAAGCGACTGTGTGTGAAGTGCAGGAGTGGCCTATCAGACATTTACACAAATGGTTTTATTTGATTATTTGCACTGAGACAATCCTGCAGGGCCGAGCAGAAATTAGATGCTGAAGGGCCTAATCAGGTCGGACAGTCTTTTCACCTTCTGAGTCAAACGCTGATTCTGGGCCAGCCGTGTGGATCGGAAATAATAAAAATAATAGTTGAGCGACCACAGGAAGAAACTTCACCAGCCAGAGATTACTGCTGGATTAACAGAAGATGATCACCAATCCAGTAAGTTTTCTAACCAACTTCATTTCTTGAATACATTTTTTTTTTTTTGTTAGGTGCTCAATTTTGTATGTTTTGCATTGTTTGGATTAAAAATGTGTCTCGCTGGTTTCACCTTCGCTTAAAGAAATTACGTTGGTGAATCTCGGTTGTGTTTCTTTTGCATTCTGAAGGTTAGATTTATGTACTTTTACAACTCGTCTACCTCGGATTTTTTTTTTAATGCTTTTAAGCTTTACAGAGTAAGCGTTCACTCACACTAACCTTCAAAATGTTTCAGTTTTTAAAAAGTGGTGAATATTAAGGCACTGGATAAAAGACTTCTATTTTGGATACTTGTATTTCTTTACAACAGTATCCCAGCACAGCTCCATCTTTTGCCTATGAAGATGACAAAAGGAAACTAAGTGGATCTGATGTTAAACCCCAGTATGTTCACCATGTGACCCTCATACCTCCACCAGAGATCAGCCTCTCCATCCCTCCCAAAAAAGGTAAGTCTGGACTCCTTTTTATCACCACTTTATCAAAAACTGTCCTTTCAGTCCATCTACAAGAAAGTAAGGTATTGTGAAGGCACATTAAGATAAAGAAAACGTTTTAATTGTTGTTACAGGCTGAAGAGGATAAAAAAAAATAAAAAGAAAATAATTTGTCTACAGAATCTGAGTTAGTTAGAAATCTAACATCAGTGCAACCTCAACTAAAACAATTAACACTCGTGTGTATTAGTCAGCAAACTCACAAAGAAATAAAAAAAAAGTCCCTCAGAATGAGTAATATTCTGGAAAACGTCTAAAGCTGGACTTATCAATTAGCCGGAGGACTTTCTGGAATATTTTTAACGACGCCAAAATGACTTTGATTCTGCATAAAGAGGCTTTATGTTCAGAAAGACACACAGGCTTAAGAAACTTATCCAAACTCCAGTTGAAAGTATCATGGATTGGGTTTTAGATTATAGGAAAGATTTCTACTTCCATATGAAAATGTTCCTTGCAAAAGTAAAAAGTTTTTAAGACGTCAAAACCATAAATAGATGTGTTTTATTG
>NW_015114591.1:0-1988 GCF_001443285.1 Poecilia latipinna
CCAATATTGTCTCCAAGTGTATTCTGGGTAAAATTTGTCACCAGCCGTCCACCAAAGTCATCATCAGTCACTTGGCAACAGATGGCAAACTAGGTGGAACATTTTTACGGGTTAAGTTAACATGAGTGGAGCTCCATGGAGCGGCAAAGTGAAAAGGATGGAAAAAGAGAGCAAGGAAAAGCCAAAAACTGGGCGCATATTTTGTCGTGGCAGCGATGAAGACCCGCCATAATAGCTAGCCAAGCTTCGTGGCTATTATGGAGTAACTGGTGGCTAAATTAACTGGTTGAAACCAAGTGTTACTGTCGCTTCTTTAACAGGTAAATATAACCTGGATTTAATTCTGTAATGAATGATGAGAATGATGTTTAATTCTGTGATGGACCTGTCATGTGGGCGGGGGATCAGAGGAGCGGCAGGACAGGACCGGAAGAAGAGGGAGTTCTGGGGTGTTAGCAGGAAGCTAGTTCGGTTCGGATAGCGTAACGGTTTGTTGGTGGTGTGAGCTGCGGCCTCAGAAATAGCGACTCCTTTTCTAATTACTAATAAACCCTGTTGGCGGGACTACATCTGTGGTGTGTTTGCGTCATTACAATATTTTTTCTATTTCAGGTAATTGGATGATCGAAATTTAGAAACTTCTGCACCGCAGAAGTTTCTAAATTGTAGGTGGCTGCGTCAATGCCTGTTGAAAATGCTAACTGTAACAAAACCATTTACAAAAGTTTGCTGTAAATCCCATTTGATGCATATGTGTTTAATATTACAAGTGAAAAATTATGTTTCAAAACAATTGAGCAGCATTCAGTGCGCTTCGAAAACACCGCTTTTGAGCATCACCAGATCAGTGAGAAACAAGACAATCCCATTTACGTTCAAGTTCACCAGAATAAATTAATTTCAACTCATGAATAGCCGAAATATAAACCTAGGTGGATAGTTTCTGCTTTTTGTAACCAGCACTGATCAGAAAAACAGTGTGAGTTGCTTGCTAACACTTCTAGCTTGTGTTTTTGACTCACATCCTGTAATACAACAGCACTGTTTCTGAACTTTTTTAAGCAACTCTACCCACAGTCAATGTCGCTAAAAAATTAGGTTGGTGTCATCATATTTAATAAAATTTAAATGACATACCTGATGGTGTTGCTTGTTTATGTGTCCAAATAGAGAGGAGCATCAAGTAATGTCGATAAGTTGTACTGCAATAAAATCTCATCTAAATGATATAAAGTTAACAGCCAATGTTGTAGTTGGTGGTGATATCCAAATGGACAAGCCAAAATGACTTCCTACTTGTCAGATACCACCAACAGATTATGAGCCATATCTACAGTATTTGTTCGTGTGTTCTCTACTGGGAAACAGTTTGCAGGCTGTTGACGATGGGAAATAAACTAAAATAATAATAAAAAAAACAGTGGAGCCGCATTAAGACTAACTAGTGCATAGAGATAATATAATAAAGAATAAATAAATACATTTGTTTTACATAAGTTCTACCTTACAAGCAAGAAAAATCATCAAAATTTCAATTACTATTTTTAATGTGGATAAAACAGATTGAGATTCTACAACATGATTTGAAATGACATTTGGAATAAGAATATAAAAATGAGAATTAATTGAAATAGACCAAATGTTGACCAATATTTGCCTTTGGACATGGTTTCTTTGTTCAAATTATTCCTGAAGTCTAATCAAAATATATTTTATAAAGGATGTAACCTACTTATTACAAAATATGATTAGTTACATTAAGTTTTGATAACTTTATTTCTGGATTCTTGTTCAGAGTTCAGTTAAAGAGAGGAAAACAGACATATTGGAGACTAGAAGATTGATCAGATTGTTAAAATATGAAAGCTGTTTAAGAAGACCAATAGTACAAAAAACAGAAACAAATATTTTAAAAACGTTAAAATGTTTCATTGGTATTACTTGATAATTGGCATCGATTTATATGGTTATATTAAATTCCTAATCGG
>NW_015114591.1:7657-27253 GCF_001443285.1 Poecilia latipinna
CGCTGCTTTAACAGGTAAATATGACCTAGATTTCATTCCGTAAATTTGATCTCATCATGTCATGAGTTGTCAATCATGTTTGTTTTCCTCTTATAGCTTGTACAGTTTCTTCATATTTTTTTCTATCCCAGGTAATCGGATGATTTACTTTTGGTTTCTGGGTTTTCTTTCCTCACTCGGCTGTGCTGCTCCCGGTAAGTTCCGACTCCCGACATCATTATTTATACCGCAGCATTCCCCTAAGAGTCCATGTCTGCATGACTTCTTCATTTATCCATTAAAGTGACTTTTCCTGATAAACCCTTGTTTTCATCACCAGATCTTAAAACACATATGGAGTTTTCCTCATTTATAATACTAAAGTCAAATTCCTTATTTGTACACTCAAGCTTGATTTGAATCAGAACACCAGCCCACTCCTCCATGGGGCCCAAAGCGAAATTTGGTTTTGGGGCCCTGAATTTCTGGTAATTATGTGGATTGCAGCAGTCAGACGATTAACTCATTCGCACACCTGTCATAAATGCAATTCATCTCTCACTGAGATGGTTGCATTTTATCCTATATGCATGTATCACCTGTTGGTAATAAAAGCAACAAAAACCTAGCATGCACTGGACTTAAGATGGAATACATACACACATATTAATTAACATACTTCGATTAAATTAATTTATATTAGATGTATTTCCAATAGTTAAAAATTAAATTTATTACCGGTGAGTCTTTCTCACCTGACAAAGTGGAACAGTACTGGTCAGCAGCAAACAACATATCACCAACTACAGCTTAGAGTTGCTCATCTCTATATTTTAATGTAGTAGCCATGTAGCCTGATGTAAAAACTTTTTGCTAGACAATATCAATCAGTGTGAAATTTTAATTATTGTTATCAAACCTTATCAAACATGCCATTTTGAATAATAATAAAAAAATATCAGAAATATATAGAACCAACCACAAGAATCAACTCATTTAAAGTTAAAATTCAGTTTCACACAAATACAAAGATGCTATCATATGGATCAATATAAGCATATGCAACTTGTGAAATGAAGTTAAATACTTGGAACATTTCATAAATCATTACCTTTGTGACAATCTTGGCACCAATATTGAATGATGTAATCGAATATGCTGATGAGAAAATCTGGTATGTGTTCGTCCTCTGCAAAGATAGCTCTTCTTAAAACTTTTGTACTCCACTGTACACTGCCCATCTGTAGGCAGTGCTGCTTTTTTAATACAAAATAAGCAGCATGCAGAAGTTATATGAGGCATTCAGACATACGTTTGTACATATTCAGACATATGTTTGTACATATTCAGACATATGTTTGTACATAATGCTATACCCATATGTCCAGCTGTACTCAGAAATCTTATGTACAAATGCATTTGTAGATTATCTGTGTCATGCAATAACATAATTTCAATTCTAGTAAACCCTGCACTTAGCACAGTCACATTTACCTCAAGATTGAGGAACCACTGGTGTCGTCATTTATTTGTGACTCAGTGAACATTATTATGTGCTGTGTTTATTTTAATTTAATTGTTTTATTTTTATTATCTTATTTACCTTTTTGCTATGGACTTTTTTATGTGTATGATGATGATGATGATGATGATGATGATGATGATGATGATAATGATGATAATNAGATAGATAGATAGATAGATAGATAGATAGATAGATAGATAGATAGATAGATAGATAGATTTTGAATCATTGATTTTGAAATCTGCATGATCAGTATGACCCATCCCTTGTCCTCAAGCCACAGTAAACTGCATGTTTTAGGTGTTTCTGTGCTTCAATGCAGCTGATTCAGATAATTACTGCATCAGTTCATCAGCCATCAGTTGAAATCAATTGTCCTGAGGCAGAGAAACTCATAAACCATACAGGGCATTGTGTCTAGAGGACCAGGGTTAGGAAACATTGCTCTTGTTTAAAGGTGCACCTCGAAAGTTAAATGTTAAACTCTGAGACCAAGAGTCCTAAGCACAGTAACATCATGATCATTAAAGCTGCTGTTTCAACTTTTGGTACCAGTGTGATCAGGTGCCGAGTCCTGCTGGAAAATGAAATCAGCATCTCTGCACAGCTTGGCAGCAGAGGGAAGCCAACGTACTTTATTCTTCTAGACGGCTGATCTAACTTTGGACTAGTTAACATATGGTGGACCAACACCAGCAGATGAAATGCAGCCCCAAGTCGTCATTGACTGTGGAAATGTCATTCTTCCTCCAGAATCTGGGAAATTAACATATGAAAAGACACTGGGCCACTGTGGAGCAGATGATTCTGACATCTTTGGTCCAAGAGGAGTTTAAAAACAAGGAATGTAGTAATTTTGAATCTCATGTCCTGGATTTGTCCAGGTGGAGCCTCACACACAGACCTCAGCTGAAGTTCATGTACATTTCCTTCAAACTCTGAACAGGCTGTGATCATTTTTGTTGCTTCTGGAGGTATTTTCCCTTCCACTCAACTTTTCGTAAATTTGCTCTGAGAACAGTCAGCTTCTTCAGGATTGTGCCTTGGTAGATTGCTCCCCCTTGTGGATGGTTTTGGTTAGTGTCTGTTGGATAATGCAGGAACAGAAACATGTTCCTAATAGAAATTATTGGTGCCCTGTAATATTCTAACTTTGACAAACAGATATATTCATTAGATACCATTGCTTACCAAAATTAACAGAAATAATTGATTTTGAAATAAATTACTAAACTAGACTAATTTGTTGATAGTGATTTATTTTTATGCACCTGCTGACTAAGGAATAAGATCTTGAAATTCAACATATTGCCATTCTTATCCACACCTGAAAATTGTATAAAACAAATTTTTACTTTTTAATAAATACCAAAAAAAATAAAATAAAATAAAAACCCCAACAAGTTTGTCATTTTTATGTTGCTCAGTTGTTTTCACAATGTAAAATTCACTTTACAATCCAGTTTAGGAAAACTAGGTAACTGCAGCAGCACTTTCTCTCCTCCCCTGCTTCTTCAGCAGCTGGATCCGGTTGTGGACATAAAACTTGATGGCTCTCCAGTCTCGCTGGTTGCTCACCAGCAGGGGGCAGAGTTCCAGGCAGCGTTCACAGTCCGCCTTGGCGGGGACGCGCAGGTCCAAGAGGTTCTTCTTGAGGTGCGTCTCCACAGCTACGCGCTCCGCCTCAGACCAGGGTCGCTTCAGGACGCCGCGTTTTCCTGTGGGAAGTTGTAATGAAGGCCATGAGCACAGGTATAAGTTGAGCATATTTACAAACAAGCAGGATATTTTTAGTAAGTGTAGAAGTATGAAGGAAAGCAGAACAATAAATGCTGCTCTTAAATGAAAAATGTTTTGGTTTTGTTTAAGCCTGTAAATTAAATCCAAATATGTAGTTAAAGAAATCGCTAAAGGCCCTTGAAAGTTGTTTCAAGAGACTCTGGAAGAAACGGCTTAAAAAGATACTTCAATAGTTATGCAACACTTATCTTCTACTTGAGTAATTCTAATTTGGAGCAAAGCTGCTCTTGTCTGAGTAGTTTCTGATTATTCTACCATCCTGTAGTAACTTCACTTCGTGATATTTATGTTTGATGCATAAATATCACGAATGATATTTATGCATCAAACACATAAATACACCTGCTGTTTATAGTAAAGTCAGACTTCTGGTTGACTTTGAAAGAAGCTGTAAACTCCAAACGCCATTTCCTTTAAGACGCTTTTTATGAATAGCGGCTTAACCCTGGTGCGTGCGAGGACTGAGGCAAATGATACAAGTGATACGGGTGTGGGGTCGGTTGGACCCAATTTGTGAAACACAAGGGTTAACGACTTGGTTATATTTGCATGCCGAAATCGAAAGTAAAAGTAGCAGTCCCTTCACGTCTATTTCACGCCTTGTTTTGTTATAACTAAGCCACAGAAGTGAGCAGGTCCCTCCTGGACTTGAATCACATCTAAAACTCGCCTCCTCGGGAGAAATTTTCACCGTTTTTTAGTGACTATATTTATGTCACTTCTTATTCACTTGGACCCAATCGGTAAACCGAGAGTTACAATCGCTGCTTTAACAGGTAAATATGACCTACACTCTTAGAAATGGCTGTAAATTTACGGTGGAATTCCAGCAGTAACATACTGTTATTCCAAAATACGGTAGGATATTGTCAATTTGATGTCTTCTTCTGTTGTCACAATCAAGACTCACGACTGGCAGTAAACTACCGTAAAATAATTGTACAATACAGTTTTTCCCCTAAGAAATACGTTTTACTTGTATTTGCATCTTAGAGAACCAGCATTTAAAGACAATATTAAATGGAAAGAAAAAAGTAATAAATCTTTTAGGGAATGAATCGAAATCTACAGAGCATAATCAAAAGTGTTAGATTACCAGTATTGGTGTTCGTTAAAAATACAATGTTAATTAAACACTTATGTCAAATTCAAAGATGGGTTTGTCAGTTTCCCTAAAGAGATGGTGTTTGCTAAAGAGTTGCTCCCACAATCGCAATTTATCTGTGACGTCACGTGTTTGCCCTGGAGACAACAGTATGGCGTATTGTCTGGAGCTTATCATAACAACGTAAGTTCCCCAAAGCTATTAAAACTTTGGTCTTTATGTTCTCTTTTTAATGTTCTCTCTTTAATGTATTTATGTAATGTAATGGTGATGTATTGTCTCAATGTTTGTAACTCCCTGGCGGACATTATACCACAATGTATGCTGCGTTTATACTGTTATATATTCTGTATCTCAATAAAGATCTATTAAAAAAAAAGTAAGTTCCATGTTAAGATCATCATGTTTTTGATTTTGATTATTTTTTATGAATGCATTAACTTTCTGTTTGCGCAAGAGTATCAACTTATGCTTAACATAAGTTTATTTGTTTGGATATCGCGGTACGACTGTTCCTGCCAGCATGCCTAGGTGGGCCCCATGTGGGGAAAAAGAGGGCAGGCCATATGGGTCCCATATGGGTTTGTCCGCGGGTTCCACGATGGCCCCACATGGGTTTGCCCATGTAGGGCCACAGCCCACAAGGGCCCTACATGGGCCCTATATGGTGATGGCCCACATGGGTTTGTCCATTTAGGGCCCATGTAGGGCCCATGTGGGCTGTGGCCCTAAATGGGCAAACCCATGTGGGGCCATCGTGGAACCCGCGGACAAACCCATATGGGACCCATATATCAAGCCCTTCCTCCTGCATGTTGATGAAAACAAAAGCAGCACCAAAGACACTTCACCATCAGTGATCACAAGATCATCCAAGGTAGCTTTTGATGAACTTCCAAAGCACACTTCACCTTCAGTGCAAAGTACCATGAATTCTTCTATAACTTCTGTACATTAATCCAGCCTACAGTTTTCAACATTGATGTGACTTGCACGACAATTGAGGAGATTAAGATTCTTGCTTTTACTTTACCTGGCAGAGTGTACACTCTTTATTATGATGATCATTTAAATGCATACTGTATCAATAAGAGGATTTGTTTTATATTCTTCCAATTAAGGACTTGGTTTATTACAGTCCCTGTGGCAAGCAGTTTTCTGCATGGTCAGCATTGAAGGCCATATTGTCTTTGAGAGGGCCCAGCCAACATTCCAGACAGGACAGTGTTGTCCATCTTCTTCATCTTCAGCCTCCAGTATCAACATGAGGCAGCCAAGACTTTGGAGTTCATTTAACGGTAAAAGCATTCCGATAATTTTTTTTACAATGACATGGTTTTAAAGCAAGTTTGATTAACATTTGATAAAGGTGGTGATGTTTTCTCTTTACGTAATTAAAAACAGCTTTATTTATATATTGTACCAGATGCATTCAGAATGCCACACTATTTATATTCTCAGGATTTATCCCATTTTTAATTTTGTTTTTTGGTCGCTCCATTGGAATTAACCCAGAAAGGGGCACAAAAGCCGGTCATGGGAAGATGGTATCCAAAAAAACAGGAAAGACCATTCAAAAGAAAAAGTGACAATGTTCAGGTTTCCACCTTCATCAAAAACTTGATGAACTTTGAGTGACATCTCATTCAGGTTAGTTGTTCTTTTCTTTTCTTTGAAATCTTTCTGTTTCCATATTATATAGCATCTAAATTGTATTATCTTTTCTTTTTTCATGTTGGACGGTGCCTTCATCTGCATCTAATAAAGTAAGTGCCACTTGGACTTACTTACTGAAAACCATTAATAGTTCACATTTTAAAACCCTGTTAATACTAGAATTCCACATTATTCCAGCCATGTTGAATTTTAGATTTTGGAAGTCATTTTTCTTTGATTTGCTTAGTGATACCCAAAGCATGGATATTTCTTTAAGAACTGTGTTTTTATGTTCATAAGATTGTAGAAATTAATGAGTTAAACCCAGTTTATGTCACTGTAAACTGAAAGTCTTCAATTTTTATTCCAGTGTTGGTGAAACTATATATGGACTATGAAGGCCTATTTTTTTTACCAGTTCTCTGAGGAATGGTTTTGTGTTATTCGTTTTGAATGTTTGAATATACTGGAAATATATGTGGTTTGAGGCATAGTGGTGCCTTTAAATAAAAATTCTGTTCTGACGGTTACTTATCGCATCCTCTTTTGTGTTATGTGAAGTTCTGATTATGCAGATTATGCATTTTAGAACCGCACCAATTGTAGCACTTCTAAGAAGCCTACACTGGGTCAGGTATTAATGTTCTATCGTAAAACAAAGACTGTACTTTAAAAAGTAGCATTACAGTTTTCTTTGCAGTAGCTTACTCATAAAGTGAATGCAGTAGTAAAACTAAATTTACAGTAAAAATACTGGAACGCCAGTATTTGAAGGTATATTTACTTTCACCACTGTATTTTACGGTGGCCAACAGGTACAAACACCCAGCAAAGACGAGAAAAGCACATGCAACAAAAATGAGATGCAAACAAAAAATGCTGAAAACAGAAGTGATCCAGACCATTAGGGGGAGTCGAACAAAGAACAGCTGTGTCCGAAGTCAGGTTTTGCAGGTTTACTGGCAGCTACAGACGTATTTTACCGTTCTTTCGAAAAAACGGTAAAGTACTGGCAGCTATAGATGCCAGTATTTTACCATTCTTTCACAGTATCTATACCGTACGTGCATTGACGGTAATCTGCAGTCAGGATTAATTACGGTACAGCTACTGTGCATTTACAGTAAACTTCTGGCATCTATAGCTGTCAGTATTTGACTGTAAATTTACAGGATTATTTGTTAGAGTGTAGATTTCATTCCGTAAAGCTGATCTCATCATGTCATGAGTTGTCAATCATGTTTGTATTTCTAAACAGGTTGGCACACAATCCTGTTATAGCTCGTACAGTTTCTTATTTATATTTTTTTCTATCCCAGGTAATCGGATGATTTTTTTTTTGGTTTTGGGTCTTCTTTCTTCACCCGGCTGCACTGCTGCCGGTAAGTTCCGACTCCCGACATCATTATTTATAGCGCAGTATTCCCTATAAAGTCCATGTCTGCACGACTTCTTCATTTATTTGCCGCATTTATAGGACTAAAGTCAAATTCTTTGTTTGTACATTGAAACTTGATTCTGATCCTAAAACAGGTGTTCTGACTATCTGTCATACCCGTAAATCTATGGTAATGCGCATGCGCACATCGATGTTACTTCACGTAGTGGTTTTTCAGCAGATTTCTTATAAATCTGTCATACCTGTAGAAGTTTCATTTTGTGTGGTTTATTTCTCAGAAGTTTACGGTACATTTTATTTAATTAAGCTGTTACGTTAATCAAACATATTAACATAAATGACTTGCTGTTTCCAAGATCTTTACTATACTGTAAACAAGACATTAGTCCCGTTTAGCATGACTATTACTTCAAATACTGTTTGACTACAAATTTGGTCTCCCGCGGGATATTTTGTCCCTATAGCTAATCTACCTCTTTAATATTTCTTTAGAAAACTGCACGGGATATGTCCTATAAAAAGTACATGAATAACGCTGGATGCTGACCGAAGCTGTGTTAGGCAACAAGCAGAACACCACCTCTTTCTGGACACTGCGTGGAAATAACTAGATTATTATTATTTTTTATATATATACTGTAAACTTCTGAGAAATAAAATACACACACAGTGAAACTTGTATACAGGTATGATAGATTTATAAGAAACGTAACATCGATGTGCGCATGCGCATTACCACAAGGTATGGATTTACGCGTTATGACAGATAGTCAAAACACCTGTTCACGCCTACATGGGACCCTAAAAATGGGACCCTGGGTTTTGGGGCCCTATTGTTCTGATAATAATGTGGATTGCTACAATCAACAGTCAGACGATTAGTTTATTCGCACATCTGTCATAAAAGCAATACTTTACCTTTTACATCTCTGACAGTGCTGTTTACATTTGATCTGCATGTATCATCTATTGCTAGTAAAAGCAACAAAAAACTACTATCCACTGGGCTTAAGATGGAATACACACACATACTTTGATTAAATAAATCTTTCTTATTGCAATAGTTAAAAATTTATTTTATACTACTTGAGTCTTTCTCACTTGACAATGTGGACCGGTACTGGGTTGATTCTGCGTCTTTTTCATCATATGAATTGATGAAAAAAAATGTTTGGTTTAGCCACGTAAACTATATCACCAACTAGTACCGCTTAGAGTCGTTCATCTTTATATTTTAATGCAGTAGCCATGTTGCCTGATGTAAAAACTTTTTGCTAGACAGTGTCAATCATTGTGAAGTTTTAGTTATTGTTATCAAACCTTATCAAGCACGGCATTTTAAATCATAAAATGCATGGTAATGCAAATTTTATTATTAAATAATGAAATATATATGGCCAACCACGAGAATCAACTCATTTAAAGTTAAGATTCAGTTTCACACAAATACAAAGATGCTATCATATGCATTAACAAGTGCAACATATGTAATGAAGTTAAATACTTGGGACATTTCATAAAAGTTGTGTGTTCTGTGTGATGTATGCACAAGCTAATATGCTGATGAGAAAATCTGGTATGTGTTCGTCCTCTGTAAAGATGGATGAACTCAAATTTCCTCTCTTGCTCTAAGTGAAGGCAGAAGCTTTTTTCCTCTGCTCCCTCCCTGCCCTTGTCTGCCCTGCTTGCTCTGTTTTTTTCTATATCTTTGGAGCCTTTCTTTGCACATCCTCCAAATCTACAAATTATGGATCTGGTCAACCGGTTTCTCAATGCAATTGATCAAATTTTCTCGACGAGCAGTCTGGGCACTGGAGAGCCATCTTGTCCTGCAGGGACACACCCGGCGGGATTCACCCTGGATTTATTCATGATAACAGGACTTCTGCTGTTTGGAGCTTGTGGATTCAGACTGTTGGTGTGGACAGAGACACAAGTTGGATGTGAGTCTTGCAGCCCAGCTGAGAACTCCAGGACTGTCCCCTTCATGCCAAAGTTGGTGGGGACCTGTCCATACTAGTCCTTCAGGAAGTTATGCCTATGTCTAAAACTCACTGGTGTAGTGAAATCAATCTTGGAGAAGTTGCTAGTTTAGCTTCAGTGGAACGACCAAACTAATTTGGATGATTGGGAACTGAGATGTATCGGAGAGACTTTAGGGAAGATTGAAATTTATAATCTTCCCGACCTAAGACATTCTGTATCTGAACTGGTTTTCCCCATGAGGCCTTGGAAGGGCTGCATATTTTCAGTCTCCTTGAAGATATGTAAACATAACGCTCTTCCCTCCTCACCCCCTCCTGTATCCATGCAGCTGTGGAGCTGAGCGCTCCCAAGGACATTCCTCGATAACAATACCTCTATTGGACTTCTGCCAGGAGGCTGAGCAACGTGGTTTCATGGCCCTGTGATGTCACCTTCTTCATTCATGTCTTTGTTTTGCCCTTTGTTTTGTCTGAATGTTGCCATTTGCCCTAATGTGTCCTTTCCTCTTTTTTATTTTATTTTGTTAGAAACTGTGGAGTACACACTTCTAACCCAGAAAAGGAATTAGAACAAACATAGAATCCAGAAAAAACAATCTCCCAGAACAAGAATATTTAGTTTTTATTATTACTTAGAAACTGTGGATAACTCATTACTTATTTAGAGCACACTTAGAAAGTCCAGAGGATACTTACTTACTTAATTTAACATCTTTGTATTAACATAATAACATAAAAATCATTACTTTAAAAGAACGCATGGTCTTTTGGAACCAGCAGCAAATACAAATGCAGCTCAAACAGCAAATAAATCAGTTCCCAACCACATTGTAAATATTAGTGGTTTGCAAAATAAATTTTATATGGGTTTTATGTTTACCATGCATTGAGGTGCAACTATCATTATTTATTGTTTGAGAAAATGATTAAATATAAAGCATTTGGTCTACTGAAAGACTTCAGACTTGAAATCAATGGAATATTTTACTTTGAAACACTTAACATACTTAATCTAATACCAGAACAAAGTGAAAAGATGACTCTAATTATGATTTTCTTTTCAGTTTCAGAGACTTTCACAGTTTCAGTAAAGCCTCATGTCTCAGTCCAGCGAGGTCATACAGCCATCTTACCCTGCTGGCTCGCCTTCTCTGAGAGTGCAGAAGATATGGAGGTGCTCTGGTATCAAGGGAGTGATCAGTCTGGTACTCCAGTCCTGCTTTATCAAGCAAGAGCTTTCGACTATTCATCCCAGAAAGCTTCGTACGCTGGCCGAGCCTCATTTGGCTTGAAGGAAGAAACATCAGGTGGATTAAAGGCAGGTGATGTCAGCCTGAAGCTGGAAAAAGCCACAATTGAAGATGCAGGAAAATATACATGCTTTGTCAGCAGCTCTGATGATTCTGACAGTGCATCTATTAGTCTGAGTGTGACAGGTGAGAACCATGAAACAGAACGAGAACAAAACCAAACAGAATGATGTCCACATCAAATGATCATCTTCTTCTTATTCCAGAAACTGGACACCAACCTCTCCTGTCAGCAGAGATGAAAGACCATAACAAAGTTAACATGAGCTGCCAATCTGACGGCTGGCATCCAAAGCCTGAGCTGAGCTGGTCAGACAGCAAAACAGCTCTCACACCTGCTAATGTGATGTTTAGCACAAACTCTGCTGGTTTTTATTCAGTCCATAGTTGGGTTCTGGTCTCCAGTTCTTCTGAGGTCTCCTGCTCTGTTGGGCTCTTCAATGAAGCACCAAAAGAGACCAGAATGCGTCTGAAAAATTCATTAGAAGAAGGTTTGTGGTTTCACCCTCAAGTTTCTTTTATTAGTCTTTTATGAGAAGTATGTTTATTAGAACAATATTTGCTTTTTATTCAGAGTCGGGATCGTCCTCAGCTGGATGGGTGGCCTTTGGGATACTTTTGGTTGTATTAGTTGCTTTCGGACCCTTGTACTTCCTGTACTTCAGGAAGAAAGGTAAATGTTTCATCCAAATCAGAGAGGATGCATAATTGAAATTTAAAGAATGCTGACATAGTAATGACTATTAATTTCAAACATACTATATATGTTTTTTATTTCAGCTAACAAGCACAAATCAGGAAATGACACAATTGATGGTAAAGAAATCATGCAGACACAAAACGTCATTGGTTTTCCATTAAAGGGACAATCGCGTAGTTTTATTTTGTAGTTTTCAGACTTAAGTACAAATGCAACAAAATGTACATGTTAAAACTGAGCAAAAACCTCATTGGATTATCACAACTGTTACATTTCTAAGGATGTTTAATTAAGACAACATGATGATAATTAAGGACGTGTCAAATCCCTTGTAAAAGTGTTTTCACCTGTTGTAGTGACTTGTTGTTAATCAAGGAAACAAAACAAACCCAAGAATCTGGGGCTCTGCTGACTGACAGGTGTTGATTCATTGGACCTTCTGGATCCAAAGAATCAACACCTGTGATTTTATGATTGTAGAGCACATGTGTCAAACTCAAGGCCCGCGGGCCACATGTGGCCCGCCATGTCATTTTATGTGGCCCGCCTCAGCACTTTATAGGCTGATGATTGACTTAAAATAGGTTTTGAGTGAATTTAATGCGCCATTTCAACCAAAGGTTTGTAATGCGCTTCCTAACCGGTCCATAACTCTTCAACACGCTGTCAGCTCCCGGTCAGAAAGACGCATTTAGTTCAGAGACCATGAGATGATATTCAGAAAGGATTTTTTTAAATTAATTGATTTCACTTGCCTCTGAGACTAAATCTTTGCGTAAAGTCTTTATTATATATAATGTCTGCCCATGTGACTTGTTTTTATTATTTGTTTGCTCACCTTTAAACAACTGATTTAAATATTGTAATTTTTAAACTGAGCAGTAATTTTACATCCATGGAAACTCAAATCTAATATTTAAAACTTCAATACTTCAAATATCAGTTATTTAACTATATGAGGTGGTGTTTAATTTATTTTTAACATTGTATTTTTATACATTTATGCTAGGGCTGCCCAAGTCTAGTTTTCCAGAGCTACCATCTGCAACTTTAGATGCATTCCTTCTCTAACACACCTGGACCATTGACTCATTATAAGCCTCTACAGAACTGAATGAGGGAAGTCAGCCTTTTGTCTGGGGTGTTTTAGCAGGTATGCACTACCGTCAATGTGGCCCGTTGAGGGGGGCCAATATGCTGAAGTGGCCCTCGGTGAAATTGAGTTTGACACCCCTGTTGAAGAGCAATTATTGATCTGGCGCTTTCCAACAAAATGCGACTTTTCAGCGTTGCACACTTCCAATGTTAACATAGTACAGCCAAATGATTCACAAAATTGCCGCAAAGCAATGATCAACATCAGACAACAGTGAAAATGACGATGACGGTTAAAAACTGTGTTTCCACCGCAAACATCACACCTGCAGAGAGTTTACCTGTCAGGCCATTTAAACATATAATGCCACCCACTGTCATTTTCAGGTATTACACCAAACAAACAAACATAAACCCTAAAATTATGGCTTTAATACCAAACTTTCATAATTTATCACATCACAGAATCAAACTTCATTGTGTTTTCTGAGGGAATTTACATGACAAAATAAGGCATCAAGCAAATCATTGGAAAGTGAACTAAAAATGATAGCATGGTTTTTAAATGTCTTTGTAAAAATAAATATTTGAAAATATTGATAAGATTTGAAGAGATTTATCTGTACTGACTCCCCTTTATGCTGCTGTTCCTAAATAAAAACTGTTGCAACTACATTTAGAAGTCATCCAATTAGAACATAGATAAAAACAATGAAGGTTTGAAAATATTATGAAAAAATATTGTAGATAACCTTGTCATCATATTGTACAGACAAAACTGCCACAAATGTGGTCTAAGTGGTTTCATTTAGGATTTTGAGACAAAAGCAGTTTACAGCAATAAGTCTGTTTTGATTTAAAATTGTAAGAATTGAATTAACAACAATAATTCAGACTTTGTTTTATAAGTCACTGTGTAACATCCTCAAACAAAAACCAGTTATGACAGTAAGTCGTACTGGATTTACAATGGAGGTCTTGGTTGGAATTATTTACTAAAGTTTTACTTTTATCTTTCAGGGGCCAATCTCACAAACATTCCTGAAGGTAAAACAGAAGACATAATACATTTGTACTTCTTTTTCTATTTCAGTGAATTCAGCATTTAAGGATTCTTATTGTTGTAGATTTGCTCCAGATGTTTGAAGACATGAGAGGAGTTCAATAGAAACAAAGTTATTACATATCTTTACAGTGATGTGTTCAGATTTCCAGTAAAATAATATCACAGCTTGTTGATGAACCTCAATCTGGTAGAGATAATTTTAAAGCTCTTGTTCTGTTCACTGCATAAAACAACTAAACTATCATTTATTTCTGTGTCTTCCTTCAGAAAATGAACCACTTCTGTCAAAAAGTAGGATACAGTATTTGAAGCTGCTCATGTTAATATAATCAAAACCTTTATCATACAAAATCACATTTTTAAGATATTTTCTTTTCTCACTTTTCTGTCCAGCATCATGGCACTCAGCAGCTCTATTGGAAGCATCCAAGCATCATGGTAATTTTACATTTATTTAATATTATTTTTATTTAGCATTTTACTTCATTATTATATTGATTAAAATATAATTTTCAATATTTAACAGTGAATGTTCAACTGGTGGACACAGGAAATCCACTTATAAAAATGAAGGATTCTATACTGAGAGAAAATGCTGATGCAGAGTTTCCAGATGGAGACAGAGTCACTTGTCTCACTGCAGTCAGAGGATCACCTGGTTTCTCTTCTGGACGGCACTACTGGGAGGTTTCTTTAGCAGATCCAAATGTAGACCTCAAGAAGTCCTGGTGGATCGGAGTTACAGATAAACATGAAATCCCTCTTGATGAACGTTTGTCTCCAACCTCAAAAAATGGTTTCTGGTTCTTGTCTTCTTGCCCCAACGAGGAGGATACTGTTCAGTTTAGCACTGAACCAGAGACATTCATTTATGTTCAGTCAAAACCAAAAACAGTCGGTGTGTATTTGGACTTTGACAACAGAGAGCTCTCCTTCTATAATGTGGAAGAGAAATGTCTGATTGGATCTCTGGCAGCTNAAGATGGAATACACACACATACTTTGATTAAATTAATTTCTCTTATTGCAATAATTAAAAATTTTATTTATGCTAGGTGAGTCTTTCTCACTTGACAATGTGGACCGGTACTGGGTTGATTCGACGTCATCAAATATGTGAAATGTCCTGAGGACATTCAGTTTTTGTTATTACTTAGAAACTGTGGAGTACTCATTGCTTTTACAAATTTAGAGCACACTTAGAAAGTTCAGAGAATACATATTTACACTTATCTAGCATCCCAGAAGTCCAGAGGATACTTACTTACACTTATTTAACATCTTTATATTTTAATGCCGTTGGCATGTAGCCTGATGTAAAAACATTTTGCTAGGCAATATGAATGAGTGTGAAGTTTTAATTGTTATCAAACCTTATTAAGCACGCCATTTTGAATAAAAAAACAACAACTTAGAAATATATAGGGCCAACCACAAGAATAAACTCATTTAAAGTTAAGATTCAGTTTCACACAAATACAAAGATGCTAGCATATGAATCAACGTGCAACATATGTAATGAAGTTAAATACTTGGGAAATTTCATAAAAGTTGTGAGTTCTGTATGATGTATGCGCAAGCTAATATGCTGATGAGAAAATCTGGTATGCGTTCGTCCTCTGCAAAGATAGCTCTTCTTAAAAACTTTTGTACTCCACTGTACACTGCCCATCTGTAGGCAGTGCTGCTTCTTTTCAATACAAAATAAGCAGCATGCAGAAGTTATATGAGGCATTCATAGTATGAGGCTAATATTTAAGGTGGAGTATATTAACTATGTTTGTAAAAACTTATGTACAAATTAATGTGTATAATATCTGTGTCAAGCAATTATATAATGAATGAATGAATGAATGAGTACAGTCAGATTTACCTCAAGGTCGAGGAATGACTGGCATCATTTATTTGTGACTCAGTTGACAATATTATGTGCTGTGTTTATTTTATTTTTAGTTTTTAGTTTTATTGTTTGTCTTTTTACTGCAGACTTTTTATGTATCTGGACTCTGGATAAATGATATGGCAATGATGATGATGATGATGATGATGATGATGATGATGATGATGATGATGATGATGATGATGAATGTTTGGCTGTTGAACTGGACCTTTCAAAGTCACCATAAAACCAATTTTCAACGAGCAGCTCCACAAATATTTTTAATAAACATTATATTACAAAGAGAAATACAAACATACTTTTATCTTGGCTTTTTTCCCTCTTCTAACTCTTTCTTTTTTTCTTCCCCTGAAGAATAAGTCCATTTTTGCTACATTGTTTTGCTAACTGATCTTCCACGGTGCTTTGGAGGTTCTGACGTCGCTCTGCACGTTAAACTGCAGCTAATATTACCAATGAAGTGTTACCTAAAGACGCCACTAGGGGGACCTAAGAGAAATTTATTTTTTCTTCTTACCCATATGAAGAATTATTTCAACCTTCATCCATGAAATAACAAATAGTCAATAAATAAATGAATCACAACTTTATAATAAAGTGGTGTGTTTTTATTAACATAATAACATAAAAATAATTACTATAAAACGCATGGTCTTTTGGAACCAGCAGTATAGAAAAATGCAGCTCAAACAGCAAATAAATCAGTTCCCAACCACATTGTAAATATTACTGGTTTGCAAAGCAAATTTTATATGGGTTTTATGTTTACCAAGCGTTGAGGTACAACTATCATTATTTATTGTTTGGGAAAATTATTAAATATAAAACATTTGGTCTACTGAAAAGCTTCAAACTTGAAATCAATGGAATATTTTACTTTGAAACACTTAACATACTTAATCTAATACCAGAACAAAATGAAAAGATGACTCAAATTATGATTTTCTTTTCTTTTCAGTTTCAGAGACTTTCACAGTTTCAGTAAAGTCTCCTGTCTCAGTCCAGCGAGGCCATACAGCCATCTTACCCTGCTGGCTCACCTTCTCTGAGAGTGCAGAAGATATGGAGGTACTCTGGTATCAAGGGAGTGATCAATTTGGTACTCCAGTCCTGCTTTATAAGGCAAGAACTTTAGACTATTCATCCCAGAAAGCTTCATACGCTGGACGAGCCTCATTTGGCTTGAAGGAAGAAACATCAGGTGGATTAAAGGCAGGTGATGTCAGCCTGAAACTGGAAAACGTCACAATTGAAGATGCAGGAAAATATATATGCGTTGTCAGCAGCTTTGATGATTCTGACAGTGCATCTATTAGTCTGACTGTGACAGGTGAGAACCATGAAACAGAACGAGAACAAAACCAAACAGAATGATGTCCACATCAAATGATCTTCTTCTTCTTCTTCTTCTTCTTCCAGAAACTGGACACCAACCTCTCCTGTCAGCAGTGATGAAAGACGATAACAAAGTTAATCTGAGCTGCCAATCTGACGGCTGGCATCCAAAGCCTGAGCTGAGCTGGTCAGACAGCAAAACAGCTCTCATTCCTGGTAATGTGATGTTTAGCAAAAACTCTGCTGGTTTTTATTCAGTCCATAGTTGGGTTCTGGTCTCCAGTCCCTCTGAGGTCTCCTGCTCTGTTGGGCTCTTCAATGAAGAACCAAAGGAGACCAGAATGCGTCAGAAAAATTCATTAGAAGAAGGTTTGTGGTTTCACCCTCAAGTTTCTTTTATTAGTCTTTTATGAGAAATATGTTTATTAGAACAATATTTGCTTTTTATTCAGAGTCAGGATCGTCCTCAGCTGGATGGGTGGCCTTTGGGATACTTCTGGTTGTATTAGCTGCTTTCGGAGCCTTGTACTTCCTGTACTTCAGGAAGAAAGGTAAATGTTTGATCCAAATCAGAGAGGATGTATAATTGAAATTTAAAGAATGCTGACATAGTAATGACTATTAATTTCAAACCTTATACTATATATGTTTTTATTTCAGCTAACAAGTCCAAATCAGGAAATGACACAACTGATGGTAAAGAAATCATGCAGACACAAAACGTCATTGGTTTTCCATTAAAGGGACAATCACGTAGTTTTATTTTGTTGTTTTCAGATTTAAGTACAAATGCAACAAAATGTACATGTTAAAACTGAGCAAAAACCTCATGGGATTATCACAACTGTTACATTTCTAAGGATGTTTAAATAAGACAGTAAGGACGTGTCAAATCCCTTGTAAAAGTGTTTTCACCCGTTGTAGTGACTTGTTGTTAATCAAAGAAAACAAAACGAACCCAAGAATCTGGGGCTCTGCTGACTGACAGGTGTTGATTCATTGGATCTTCTAGATCCAATGAATCAACACCTGTGGTTCTATGATTGTAGAGCATTTATTGATCTGGCGCTTTCCAACAAAATGCGACTTTTCAGCGTTGCACACTTCCAATGTTAACGTAGTACAGCCAAATGATTCACAAAATTGTCGCAAAGCAACGATCAACATCAGACAACAGTGAAAATGACGATGACGGTTCAAAACTGTTTCCGCTGCAAACATCACACCTGCAGAGAGTTTACCTGTCAGGCCATTTAAACATATAATGCCACCCACTGTCATTTTCAGGTATTACACCAAACAAACAAATAAACATAAACCCTAAAATTATGGCTTTAATACAAAACTTTCACAATTAATCACATCACAGAATCAAACTTCATTTTGTTTTCTGAGAGAATTTACATGACAGAATAAGGCATCAAGCAAATCATTGGAATGTGAACTAAAAATAACATGGTTTGCAAATGTCTTTATAAAAATAAATATTTGAAAATATTGATAAGATTTGAAGAGATTTATCTGTACCGACTCCCCTTTACGCTGCTGTTCCTAAATAAAAACTGTTACAACTACATTTAGAAGTTATCTAATTAGAACATAGATAAAAACAATGAAGGTTTGAAAATATTATGAAAAAAATATTGTAGATATAATCCATAAACCTTGTCATCATATTGTACAGAAAAATTAGCCACAAATGTGGTCTAAGTGGTTTCATTTAGGATTTTGAGACAAAAGCAGTTTACAGCAATAAGTCTGTTTTGATTTAAAATTTAATCTCTGGACCAAGTAAGAATTGAATTAACAAAAATAATTCAGACTTGTTTTATAAGTCACTGTGTAACATCCCCAAACAAAAACCAGTTATGACAATAAGTCATACTAGATTTACAATGGATGTATTGGTTGGAATTATTTACTAAAGTTTTACTTTTATCTTTCAGGGGCCAATCTCACAAACATTCCTGAAGGTAAAACAGAAGATATAATACATTTGTACTACTTTTTCTATTTCAGTCAATTCAGCATTTAAGGATCCTTATTGTTGTAGATTTGCTCCAGATGTTTGAAGACATGAGAGGAGTTCAATAGAAACATAAAGTTATTACATGTCTTTACAGTGATGTGTTCAGATTTCCAGTAAAATAATATCACAGCTTGTTGATGAACCTCAATCTGGTAGAGATAATTTTGAAGCTCTTGATGTGTTCACTGCATAAAACAACTAAAACATCCTTTATTTCTGTGTCTTCCTTCAGAGAATGAACCACTTCTGTCAAAAAGTAGGATACAGTATTTGAAGCTGCTCATGTTAATATAATCAAAACCTTTATCATACAAAATCACATTTTTAAGATATTTTCTTTTCTTACTTTTCTGTCCAGCAACACGGCACTCAGCAGCTCTATTGGAAGCATCCAAGCATTATGGTAATTTTACATTTATTTAATATTATTTTTATTTTGCATTTTACTTCATTATTATATTGATTATAATCTAATTTTCAATTTTTAACAGAGCATGTTCAACTGGTGGACACAGGCAATCCACTAATAAAAATGAAGGATTCTGTACTGAGAGAAAATGCTGATGCAGAGTTTCCAGATGGAGACAGAGTCACTTGTCTCACTGCAGTCAGAGGATCACCTGGTTTCTCTTCTGGACGACACTACTGGGAGGTTTGCTTACAAAATTCAAGTGCAGCCCTCAAGAAGTCCTGGTGGATCGGAGTTACAGAT
>NW_015114591.1:28705-30468 GCF_001443285.1 Poecilia latipinna
AACATTCCAGCCCAAATTACAGTTCAGTCCAGATGATAGTGGAGTTCAGCTGCTCATTGAACTGTATGATTGCAGAGAACTGGATGTTTGACTCCTATAAAAATATGTAAAAAAAAAATACAAAAGAAAAATCAGAGTGTATGATTTAAAAAATTTATCTCATGATGTCTTTTTCTTCATTGAAATCTGGAGAATTCTGTTTGTTGGGTTCCTCTTATTTTATTTTTACTTTATTATAACAATTAAAATATAATTTTCAAGTTTCCATTCTTGTCCATATTCAAATTATTCTTGTCATAATATTCTGGGTATCTGAAAACAAAACATTCACCTTGTTGGATCATTTTTTAATGTTAACTCAATGCTGAAGCTGGTTTTTGGTTTGTTGTGTGCCATGTAAGTTATTTTCTAGAATTTGAGCCAACTTAGGTCCCTTATATCTTACCCTTGTTCTCAAATCTGTGCTGAAGTGTCTTAATCTGAATACAGTTCATATACAACACAACTTGTGTTTTCAAAAATTAAAACCATCAATATTTGACAAAAAGGTAACTTTTGATGTGTTGAATTAATTTAATTTAGTTATGTGTCAACATAAAAAAACACTGATTTTGAAATCAGCATGATCAGTATGACCCATCCCTTGTCCTCAAGCCACAGTAACCTGCATGTTTTAGGTGTTTCTGTGCTTCAATGCAGCTGATTCAGATAATTACTGCATCAGTTCATCAGCCATCAGTTGAAATCAATTGTCCTGAGGCAGAGAAACACATAAACCATACAGGGCATTTTGTCTCGAGGACCAGGGTTAGGAAACATTGCTCTTGTTTAGATCATAAAGGTGCATCTCAGAAGTTAAATGTTAAACTCTGAGACCAAGAGTCCTAAGCACAGGAACATCATGATCATTAAAGCTGCCGTTTCAACTTTTGGTACCAGTGTGATCAGGTGCCGAGTCCTGCTGGAAAATGAAATCAGCATCTCTGCACAGCTTGACAGCAGAGGGAAGCCAACGTACTTTATCCTTCTAGACGGCTGATCTAACTTTGGACTAGTTAACATATGGTGGACCAACACCAGCAGATGAAATGCAGCCCAAAATCATCATTGACTGTGGAAATGTCATTCTGGGCCACTGTGGAGCAGATGATTCTGACATCTTTGGTCCAGGAGGAGTTTAAAAACAAGGAATGCAATAATTTTGAATCTCATGTCCTGGATTTGTCCAGGTGGAGCCTCACACACAGACCTCAGCTGAAGTTTATGTACATTTCCTTCAAACTCTTAGCAGGCTGGAGGTATTTTTCCTTCCACTCAACTTTTCGTAAATTTGCTCTCCGAGAACAGTCAGCTTCTTCAGGATTGTGCCTTGGTAGATTGCTCCCCCTTGTGGATGGTTTTGGTTAGTGTCTGTTAGATAATGCAGGAACAGAAACATGTTCCTAATAGAAATTATTGGTTCCCTGTAATATTCGAACTTTCTGACAAACAGATATATTCATTAGATACCATTGCTTACCAAAATTAACAGGAATAATTGCTTTTGAAATAAATTACTAAACTAGACTAATTTGTTGATAGTGATTTATTTTTATGCACCTGCTGACTAAGGAATAAAATATTAAATTCAACATGTTGCCATTTTTATCCACACCTGAAAATTGTATAAAACAAATTTTTACTTTTTAATAAATACCAAAAAAAATAAAAAAAAAACAAGTTTGTCATTTTTATGTTGCTCAGTTGTTTTCACAATGTAAAAT
>NW_015114591.1:32604-80334 GCF_001443285.1 Poecilia latipinna
TCAAAAATTAAAACCATCAATATTTGACAAAAAGGTAACTTTTGATGTGTTGAATTAATTTAATTTAGTTATGTGTCAACATAAAAAAACACTGATTTTGAAATCAGCATGATCAGTATGACCCATCCCTTGTCCTCAAGCCACAGTAACCTGCATGTTTTAGGTGTTTCTGTGCTTCAATGCAGCTGATTCAGATAATTACTGCATCAGTTCATCAGCTATCAGCTGAAATCAATTGTCCTGAGGCAGAGAAACACATAAACCATACAGGGCATTGTGTCTAGAGGACCAGGGTTAGGAAACATTGCTCTTGTTTAGATCATAAAGGTGCATCTCAGAAGTTAAATGTTAAACTCTGAGACCAAGAGTCCTAAGCACAGTAACATCATGATCATTAAAGCTGCCGTTTCAACTTTTGGTACCAGTGTGATCAGGTGCCGAGTCCTGCTGGAAAATGAAATCAGCATCTCTGCACAGCTTGGCAGCAGAGGGAAGCCAACGTACTTTATCCTTCTAGACGGCTGATCTAACTTTGGACTAGTTAACATATGGTGGACCAACACCAGCAGATGAAATGCAGCCCAAAATCATCATTGACTGTGGAAATGTCATTCTGGGCCACTGTGGAGCAGATGATTCTGACATCTTTGGTCCAGGAGGAGTTTAAAAACAAGGAATGCAATAATTTTGAATCTCATGTCCTGGATTTGTCCAGGTGGAGCCTCACACACAGACCTCAGCTGAAGTTCATGTACATTTCCTTCAAACTCTTAACAGGCTGTGATCATTTTTGTTGCTTCTGGAGGTATTTTCCCTTCCACTCAACTTTTCGTAAATTTGCTCTCTGAGAACAGTCAGCTTCTTCAGGATTGTGCCTTGGTAGATTGCTCCCCCTTGTGGATGGTTTTGGTTAGTGTCTGTTGGATAATGCAGGAACAGAAACATGTTCCTAATAGAAATTGTTATTGGTGCCCTGTAATATTCTAACTTTCTGACAAACAGATATATTCATTAGATACCATTGCTTACCAAAATTAACAGGAATAATTGCTTTTGAAATAAATTACTAAACTAGACTAATTTGTTGATAGTGATTTATTTTTATGCACCTGCTGACTAAGGAATAAGATCTTGAAATTCAACATATTGCCATTCTTATCCACACCTGAAAATTGTATAAAACAAATTTTTACTTTTTAATAAATACCAAAAAAAATAAAATAAAATAAAAACCCCAACAATTTGTCATTTTTATGTTGCTCAGTTGTTTTCACAATGTAAAATTCACTTTACAATCCAGTTTAGGAAAACACAACAAAATGTCATACACTTTAATAAGTACAGGTAATATTTACAGTTTATATACACAAAGAGAAACTGCCAACTTTGCTATCACAACCTCATACTTTTATAGATTAGGAACTATTTACAGTGCGGATAAGTTCACATGTTGATTCTGAAATACTTAATATTTCTTAAAAATTATACTAATTCACTAATTTATACTATATTATAAATTAGTGAATTCAAGTAGACGTGCCTTGACACACTAACCTATGATGATGGTATGGAGGTATGCAAGAAACACTTAAAAACAGGTGCATCATGGTCTGGGACACTGAAGAATACTTTTTTCCAACACACACACACACACACATACACACACACACCTGTTGGAACACACATGAGCATCAAACATATACTGTACAGATTCATACGAGTCCATGTAGTTTAGTTTGTTCTCCCAAAGCTTTACACATTCATGTTTGGTCAACAGCGAAGTGACAGAGGTCTGTCTGCTTTCTGTGTAAAACTCCAGACTTGTTGCTAGTGACCCACTTCCTCCCAAATGTTCTTTACTTTTATTTTACTGGCAGAAAGTAAACAGGACATTTTAAAAAATAATAATAAAAAGTGTTCACTGTGCTCCACCTCATTTTGTCAAAAAGCTTCCAAAAGGGAGCAGAAGAAGGTTTTATCTCCATCCAGTCTGTCCTCATAGCTTAATCACTTTTATTACACTACTCCCTTATCACCAAGGCGACGACCTGGAAAACCCCAAACCTTCAGGTGCCGCTCCTCTCAGCTTGTTCCACAGTTCGTCCCGACTGCTGGTGGTTTATACATTACGGTATTCTCTCACAGCTTCCCTTCACTCTAGCTAACTGCAGCAGCACTTTCTCTCCTCCCCTGCTTCTTCAGCAGCTGGATCCGGTTGTGGACATAAAACTTGATGGCTCTCCAGTCTCGCTGGTTGCTCACCAGCAGGGGGCAGAGTTCCAGGCAGCGTTCACAGTCCGCCTTGGCGGGGACGCGCAGGTCCAAGAGGTTCTTCTTGAGGTGCGTCTCCACAGCTACGCGCTCCGCCTCAGACCAGGGTCGCTTCAGGACGCCGCGTTTTCCTGTGGGAAGTTGTAATGAAGGCCATGAGCACACGTACAAGATCCTGTCAGGTCAAAGGGTCGCCGTTGACAAACCTACCTGATTTAACTGGACCAGGTCTCCTTTTTTGGGCGTTTGCTACAGGTGGGGTGACGGTGGTTGGAGGAAGGGGTGCAGGTTTCTTCCGTGGGGGTCGTCCCGGTCCTTTCTTCTTTACGATCACCTCCGTCTTCTCCTTGACGTCTTCTTTCTCTTCATCTGCATCTGAATCTTCTGAAAATGAATCTCCGGAGTTGCCAGACATCACTGTTATGAAGACAAATATCAATGTGACTGAAAGCTTAACACTCTGCTTACATGATCCTGCTGAAGATGTGTATCCCCAAAGCATAATGCAGCCTCCACCGTGGAGACTTATGTGTTTAGGATGATGAGCTGCTTCACCTGCTCCTCATCTGTCACCATTGCTTGCTTCTCTGATTAATGCTTTACTTGCTACCTACACTCTGCTTTAAAACGCCTCCCCAACTTTATTTCTAGCCAATCTGCTGTGTTTCTTGGTTTTTCTGAAGCAGATTGTTCTCTGAGGCCTTCACAAAACAGCTGGAGATTAGATATCCAGAAATTGACTCCATTTACCATGTAGGTGACTTTTAAAGACTGTATTTTATTTTGTTGTACCAGCAAGAATTGGGCAGAAAAATAAAATGCACACTTCAAACGTTCTAAGAAAAAAACAAACAAAAAAATCCTGATAAAATCCGTCTTTCATGCCACTTGTCCAAAGAGGTCAGATCTACCCAGTACTTCTGGGGGAGGAAAGGAGTTGCAGTGAAATTAACAGACTTTATAAACCTTTTGACCTGAGAAGTGAGTTAGTGTTTTGAACAAGATGTGAATCAAAATACTTCAAATGATGCCTCTCAAGAAATGAATTGAAAGTTAAAAAGATTAGGGAAAGAGATAAATTAGTGCTTTTTTACTCTATAATACAATAATCTCAGAATGTTGATTAAATTTTTGTAACATTTTAAATCATTTATGATTCAAGGTTCAAGAAAAGCATCCTGTGTAATTCAAAGAAAAGCATTCTTAATCGTGTGATTAAAGGAACAATTTTCCTCAGAAGATGTAAAAACATCTTGATTTATAAGAACTGCAGTACTGCAATGTAGTCTTAACTTTTTACTGAATGAAAAAAAAATCACCATAAATCTTTCTGATCTTGATAAAAACATACTTCTAACATTGTGTCTATTGATTTGGGTGCAGCTACATCACTGACTGATGTTTTATTTTATTTTTTTTAAACAAAGACATACATACAAAGGGTTGGAAATAGAAAAAGTAAACGGTTAGATGCATTTTCTTACCGTCTAACTCGAGGCAAATGTCCTGCAGGCTCATCCCCCTGAAAAGCACGCCCTCTCTCTCTCCGTAGAGAACGACGCGTCCAACTCGACTCATCAGCGCCGGATCTCGTATGATGGAGGAGCAGTTCTGCGTCACGTGGTACTCCCGCTCCAGGAAGTCCTCCAGCCGTTTGATGGCTCCGCCCGGCCCCTCTCCCTCCTCCAGCAGCAGCAGCTGGGTGAGGATGGCCACCTGCCGCCGCACTCGCGTCGCCGTCAGCGCTCCGGCGTTTTTGGCCCCGCTGGCCCGAGCCAAGTTCCTCAGCAAGTCTGTGCCGCGGAGCGGGGTGGCGGGCGAGTGGTAGGGCCGGGAGAAGACGTAGGGGCTCTCGGGGTCCACGCCCACGTTGGGGCTGGTGCGGAGCAGCAGGTCCAGGCAGGACTCGCAGTGAGGCGGGAGGATGAGCGGCTGGACGCGGCCGCGCTTGCCCAGGACGCCCGCCCGCGGGAGGTGGCTTAAGACCTGACGCTCGAAGGGGGACAGGAAAGACTCCATGGCGGACGAGGCGCTGGGGGCGGACTGCGGCGTGACCCGGTTGCGGTAGTCCTGAATCGTGAGCTTGGCCACCTCGCACTCCCGGTGTCGGTTGTAGAGGATGAGCAGCGAGAGGCTGGAGTGGCAGAGCAGCCGCCACGCCTCGGCAGAGTGAGGAGAGCGAGTCAGAGACAGAGAAGAGGAGTGCTGCTGGCGGCGGAGGTAGATGATCAAACACGACAGGGAGGAGAGCAGGGGAGACATGTGCTGCCTGTGTGTGCTGGAGAGAAAAACGGAAAAACATTCATCATTAACTAATTTAGTAATCAATTAGTTGTTGACTAGAGTATACCGACTGAAAAAAGTTCAGTAAGTGGGAAAAAAACCAAAACATATTCAGAGTAGTAATTTTATTTTAGGAAATAAAATGTTGATTTTCTTATTTAAAAGGGAATATAATTATTTAACTTTTAATGTATGTCTAAAGGAATAAGCAGACAAATGAGAAACCTGTAGATTAGTGACAACATAATAATAAATGTTTCTAGACAGAAACATCTAACCACACCTTACAATCTCTCCATTCTTCTCTGGTGCATTCTCCTCCACTCCGCTCAGCTCCAGATCTTCGTCAGGATCGACATTAGGCTCCGGAGTGGGAGGCGGCAGCAGCTCCTCCTGATTCTTCTCTACCTCCACTTTCTGCTGCTCCTCGTGCTTCTCCTTCTTCATCCGCCTTCCTCTTTTCGCAGCCGGGGTCGGAGGTGGCGACGGACTCTTTACTCGAGAAACCAGCGGCGGCGAGGAGAGTTTGGCGGCGGGAAGCGGTAAGCTGGGCCCCTTCTTTGCAGCCGTGGGCTGTGCGGACGACGGAGGCGAAAGCGAGAGGGAGAAGGAGACGCTGCCCGTGCTCGAGCGCGTAGCCGGCGACTCCTTCTCCCTGGAGAAGAGCGAGGGCGGAGCCGGGTTGGAGGCGGAGGACTGCGGGATGGCGAAGGAGTGAGGAGTGGAGGCGGAGGACGAGGAGGGGTGCGGCGCGTTGCCGTTCGAGGAGCTGTGCGTGTGTAGGTGCGCCAGCTCCATGGCCGTTCGGACATCTGGCTGGTTGCCGTGGTATTTCTCCAGGTGGCGCGCCAGCGAGCGGTAGTGGCGGCCGCAGTACGGGCAATGCTGCCGCCGGTTCGCCGCGGCGCCGCTGGAGCTGCCGATGTTTATGTTGATGTTATTGTTTATGTTGGTTGTCGGGGGCGCCAGCGGCCGAGCTGGCGGGGCCACGGGCCCCGGCCGGGAGAAGGAGGAACAGGGGCGCCCGGGGCCCCTGGCGGAAGGGGGCGCGCTCTTCTTCTTGGAATTCACGGCCGCAGGCAGCTTGCGCTTCTTGCGGCGCCGAAGCATCCGACCCCTTATCTCCTCGATTTCTTCTTCTTCGTCGTCGTCGTCATCATCGTCGTCATCCTCCTCTTCGTCTTCCTCCCGGTCGGAGTCGCTGGCCTCAGAGTGGGTGAGTGGGGAGGAGGAGGGCGACAGCGACCAGGAGGGGGTGAGGTAATCGGACACGGAGAGAGATAGCGGGTGAGGGCCAGCCTCTTCCTCCTGGTTGCACAACAGAAGGACAATTAACTGGTGTAGATTACAACTGCTGTCCTGCAGCCAGGAGTAAAACACATCAGGATGAAGTTAGTATCCGTTTTTAATCATTTTTTTTCTCTATAATTTAGGAAATCATTCTGATTAGTTCTTCTGATGTTGTTCTTTGGCTCCTTCAAAAAACAAATCTAGCCTTTATTAAAACTGTTCTACACTGTTTTGCACTGGACTGGTGATTTCATTAAGATATAAATGTTATCTATAAGAATATCTAGCAATTTACAAAAAAAAACTGTTAGAAATATGCAAAAGCTATGAAAAGCTGAAAATAGGGCTGCAGCCACTAGGATTATTCAATTCATCCAGCAGAAATTAATTAATAGATCATTACTGTCATGTGCTGATTAACAATGCTTGACAGCTGCCATTTATTAAATTATCTCACAGACTAATAACCGTCTGAGACTGAACACACAATGCACTCAGGAGAAGCAGAAAGGATCAGCTTCTTTAAAGATGTTGTCTAAAATATTTAAATTCAGAATACAGTACACTGAAATTAGAACATGTAGCAAACTTTAAAGTGGACTGTTTATATGTAATTAAAATAGTCAATTCTAAAATGTCCACACTGCAGTGTTGAATAAGAGTACATTAACAGAAAATACTGTAAAATGCTATCTGCTGCTCACCATTGCATTCTCCCCCCAGTCCGTCAGGCTGTAGTCCACAGTTATCTCCTCCCCTTTCGCGATGTCGCGGATCGCTATGACGACCAGTCGGACCTGAGTACCACAGTGGACTTCTCGAATCCGGCAGTTGGGAGGCGGGTGGAAGAGCACGGGTCCTCGAACACCGCTCGCTCCCTCTTCCCCCAGCTCAGGAACGCTGGGAAAAACATGAAGTGGGTTTAGCAACGAGACAGCTTCCGCCAGCATTGGAGAAAAGTGGTCTCAGGGTCTTCTTTACCAGAGCTGAGTGGGGTCAGGCAGGTAGTAGGGACTGCCAGGAGGAGGAAGACGGTCTTCGGCGCCTTCTGGGTACTGGCCGTCACCTGCGATCACGTGAACGGCTTCATTATAGAAACTATGTTTGGAATGGAAGGTGCAACATAGCACAACGAATAAACACAGTGGCTCCAGATGGCAAGTTGCATGTGTGTATATACCCGGGCTGTAGCTGTGCTCTGACATGCTCTCCTCCTCCTCATCTTCTGTTACATACGCTCGATCACACACCTTCACAGGTGTCCCCTTCCTTTTTCTCCCACACACACGACTGTGAAGAGAGAAAAGCCTTTGTTTAGCGTACAGTCAACATTATGTAAAAAGCATTGATTAAAACTTTTTTATTGTAAATGTTGGCAGAGCTAGCAGACACGTTCAGGTGTGCAGGAGACATCTGGAGCAAAGCAGATCTTTAAGAATTTGTTTCAACTACATGAACCACTCAGGTTTTTACTGGTCCAAACTGATTTTTATTTATGCATTTATTTATTCTAATTTCAGCAAATCCCCATTTTACTAAGCGACTATCAGTGATTCTTGAAAGCATTGACTTAATTCAATAATAAAGCAAACAGTTACCAATTGTCACAGAAAAAATGTGCTGCGCGTTTCTTGACAGGAATTTCGACTCCAACTGAAAATGAAGAGATTCCAGATTGATGTTTAAGCTGGAACTACACTACAATATTTTCTGTAAATATTGTGCAGCACCTGCTCAAACTGCACCACTGCATCGACGCTTTCAGTAATTCACCGCTTACAAACTTTTTTTTCCTTCCACGCAGTATGACCAGACGCTTGAAAGTCACATACATGTGATGTGACGCGTGTCATACGAGTTCGGGAATGTGCTGCACAAAGACATACACTTTACGTGTAGCCTTGAGTCGGGAACTACAAAAGAAGAAGAAATAGAAAAACCCGGAAGTGAGGAGACCCTCGCCAGAGAAGAAGACTAACCTTGGTAATCTTTGCCATTCTGTGCAAAAAAAACCCCTTCAATTTTAACTTCGCTGCAGCCAACAACATGCTTTTACTGTAGTAGTTTTGTGTTTACAATCATATTAATGTACGCTAAGGTGAGAGAAGTGAGTGAAACCTCAATTCAATAAGCAAGAATTGCTTATTGAAAATATTTTTGCGTGGCTTTGAAGCTCACAAACTCCAATATCAGAATTTCAGTCTTTTTTTACAGACATGTCCACTTTAAAGAAAGCAACATTTCATTGTCATGTTAATATGTTGCCCGTTGTACTTGTTTACACAGTAAACCAGGTTACTTATATACTTTTTTGAGAAGTATTCCAGTGAAAGACTCGTGAATGTGAGAGTTTCAAGTAAATTTGCTTCAACAGTCTGACACTCTCACAAGGGGTGACCACAATTTCCAAGAAGTTTGATTTTCGCGTGACTGTGTGAATTTTGATTGGGAGCTGGTTACTATCCACAAAACACAATTATGCTATGACTCAGCCTGATTGCAAAAATTGTCGTATGTTATGAAAAATTTGTCAAAAATCACATAGTGTATCCATAACTTTTACATATATATATTTTTTTACTAAGACTTAAAGCAAATATGTTTGTTCATGCATTGTCAGACTCAAACGGTCCAATAGCATGAGCCTTTGCAAAACTTGCTGACATGCCAAGGAGGAAAGTCAGCCTTTAGTTTCAGATGTGTTGCAGCAGGAATCCATCCAAAAGTTGCAGGAAAGTGGCACTGGAGTGAGGGATTGGAATTTCAAACCCCTGCTAGAGAAATGATTATTAAACTTTCCGTGTATCAGCAGTAATGCTGGCAAATACTCATCCATTTACAGCACGTCTACTGTATACCTTTTTACCCTTACAGGTCTCTCTCTTCCTCATTTTCTTTTTCCTATCTTGGAGATCTCTGAACTTGATCTACAAGTCTATATCAGTTCTTGGGATAACAGAGAGCAAAAGGTCCACCAATATTTTTTTAAAGCAGGAAGCAAAAGCAGTCAAATAATATAGCCTGTCAAAAGAGGAGAGATCTTTTGACGTAAGGAATATAAGCTAAAATAACGTCCATTATTCCAGCATTTGTAACTGATTACTTTAAAAGATTTGGAATCAATCAAACTGTATTAAGATGCCTCTTCATGCTTCTTCATTTTGCAATTATGTTATTATACAAAAACAATATTGCGCTGGAGGTTGGGATTCAATCTGTGGTGCAAATGCAGTAAATTATACTCCATTTTTAACAGCCCATGGGCATAAATAGGTAAATACAAATTACTCATATCGCTTGCATTCAGGATGCCGTGGCTTTTTCTTTTTTTTTTGCTTGAAATGAACACTTCCCAGTAAAAACAGGATTTATTTACATAGCTGCTGGTTGATAAACGCAATAAAAATCTTATTTAACGGCTAGTTATTTTTGGTCAAGTAAAATGCGTTTAAGAGTAGCTTGATCAAAATTCTTGCCTTATTTTAGAGACAATTCAGGGTAACGATATGGTAAACAAGATGCAACGAGTAAACCAGCTAATTGCAGCTAATGGTCGTGATTTCTCTAATCACAACACCAATAGTAGCCCCACCCCTTCATTCAATCACTCAGACTGTGCGACTCGTCTTTTGAAAAGACTGATTAGCGCAACAATGTGTCCCTTATTCTCTGAAACCAGTGACAGTTAACCGTTTTAGGATGCATTTTTTCATGGTGGTCAGCAACTTTGTTTACTCAACACAAAAACACGCCTGCCATTTGTGAGCCGTTGGTCCAAAACTGATGAGAAATATGTTGGTAAGTATGCAGTTCTTAAAATCTGGTGGATGAGGAAGACTTGTGATTTAGGGGTTTTAAGACCGACTGTTTTCTGCGGGGATAATGCTAACATGAATGCTAAACCACTGCTAGCCTGTTAGCTTCCTAGCAGCACCTAGCTAGGACTTCTACGACGTATAAACATCTGAATTAAAACTGGTTTCCTTTCAGTCCAAAACCAGCCGTCTGGGCGGCAGACGGGAGCCTTTAGTCTTCACCGTCTGCAGCCAATAGACAGTTAAAATACACTTTCCCTTCTCCATTTTCTGCACCACAACACCGAGATCATGCACGCGAACACTGGGTTCTAACGTTAACTACAAATACGCGCACGATCCCAGCGCGTGCGCAAGTGGCTCTGGCGTTTAATGCGATGAAAACGACTCGCGACGACCAACCGGTTTTCGTCGCCGCACTCACTCACCCCCGTGGTGGTGGCGGTTTGCTCCCGTCCCCGTCGCTGTCGAGGGTCGGTGGCTCCCGGTAGTCAAAAGGCGACCGTACGCTCTCCGCCATTAGGACTGCCTTCACTACCTCTGGTGCTCCGGTAGATTGCACACAGCGCGCATGTGCACAACATCCTTGAGGTTCCGCTGGTAAAATGGGGTGCAGCCTACCAAACCCTTTAAAATGTGGAAATAATAATAATAATAATAATAATAATATTTTATATACATAATGAGTAAAAACCACAAAAAAACTAAAAATAATTATCGCCATAAGAACTCATACTATTGAAAATAAGTAATAATAGCAACACTTCAACTTGTAATAATAGGAAAAATATCACATCTATAAAATAATACTGAAAAACATCCAAATATGCGTTGCTCTGTGATGGACTAGAAACTTGCCTGTCCCATGCGTACCTTGCCTATGTATCATTGTCTGCTGAGAATTAAACCCCAAGCATTAAATGAGAAGACAACCTGAGTCAGTTGACAAAATGTTGCTAGACTTTTTTTTTACTTTCATATGTAGGATAAAGAAATGCCACTAAATCTTTTCCAGTGGCCTAAAAGGATAAGAAGTAGGTTAAATAATCTGCTGCAAATCCCTGGAGTCTCCTTGCTATGACCACCCAACCCACATTGCGGTGGTATCCAATTGTACTGGAAAACATTCTGTATCAAGTAAAGTCTAGCTAAGTAGGTACCAGTGAAACCTACTTAGCTAGGTACATGTGGATGCAGGATAAATTGGGGACCAGTGTGGAGCTCATCCAACATGGTCAGAGTGCTCCGAAACGGGACGCACAGTTTGAACTGAGACTCGCACGTTTTTTGAACATTTACTGATTCTTGTTAATACAGTAAGTGCACCAACTGCACTTACTTTTATATTGTTAGAAGTAATCTGTTTTATGGGAAAGATATTGTTTTGCTCTGTGGAATTGTTAGATAAATATACTGATTTATAAAATGAGATTAAAAGAAAAACTGCAATTACACGAAGCAAAAACAAACTATGACGGATGCTGTTGGACGCTGTCTGTAACCTGATTTTGGTTTCAGTGGTGAAGAAAGCAACACGCTTCGGTTACACTGGCTAATTTAAATCATAGATATATGAACGCTTAAGATCTCTCATGAGGAAAGTTGGCCATTTCTCTGCTTTAGTTCCCTCTGTAAACCTTAAAAATGAAAAATATAAACAGACGGTGTCAAAATAACTCGGAGGTCTTTGCACATTGAAGCTTTATTCTAGTACGGATTTTATACTGATTTAGATTAAGTGCCTTTGTTCACATTTTGACAGCCAAAAACATCCATTTAGGTTAATCATTGTTTATTTATGTTGATGTTTATTTTGTATACAATATGTAACGGATTGTACAAATAACTGAATACTCATCAAGTCTGAGTTCTTAGTCTGAGTTGTATGTATGCAGCAAAAGCCAAAGAAGATCAGTGTAAATATGAGCCAATGCTCTATCAGCTGTGCGGATGTCTCCGTGGTGCCTGGCACGTTACATACATAAGCAATTGGGTAAAATGTAAAACCTCAACACAGTCCACGTCTCCAGGAAAGCAGTTGTTTCTCAACAGAAAGACCCTCTATACAAAGCAAAGCAGGTGGTTTTTACCAGACTACATCTATACAGCAGTCAAAGAAAAAAAAAAAAAACCTCTAACTCGTTTGGCTTCTTGGACCAAACTTATTTACAAGCCCTGGAAGAATTTTCGTTGTCAAAGGAAATTCCAACACGGCAAACCAGAGGTCACTTTGACACTTGCTGTGGAAATGCCAGTGTCTGGGAAAAGCTGTTTACATGGCTTTAAGCAGTTTTTAGACATCAAGTGTATAGAGTGATCATCTGTTTACATGTTTAAATAGGAATATTTTGAAGAAGAAGCTGGTCATTAGTGTTGATTAGGTTTGTTTAATGTTGCTGGAGTGAAGCGAAAAGGAGTCAGATCTACTTTGTTCCTTCCCTCTCTGTGTGTAAAACATGCAGGGTCTTTGCAGCATGGTCGGCCCAGTGGATGAGCTCCAACAGCACACGGTAGGTCCACATTTTTAGGCCAAAGGTTCCCCCCATGCTATCAACTTCCTAGACAGAGAAGAGGAGGAAAACAAAGCATCATGTCTGTTAGTAGGGAGAGACAGGGCAAAGGAATCATTCTGTGTTTGAGCCATATTAACAAAAATACAAAGTTCCATCCTGTTATGAATTCAGGTTACGTAAGCTCTCTGACTATTGGTCAAAGTCTAGATTCAGTTGTGAAGATATCATGTTTTATTAAACAAAACAAATCAGAATAAAACAGTTACAGTGGAAAAATCTAACCTCAAACGCAGAAAAACAGAATGATTATGTTTATTATTAATCAAGGAAGAGACAAACTGGAAAAGTGTTTTTATTCATAAATTTATTCATAAATTACTGCAGTCTGATTGTTGTACACACCTTTAGTATCTATGAAATGATCTGTACATTTTAAATACCTCTGCTTATTTAATACCTCTTGTTTTATATTGTTAAATGTAATTTTGAATGTTTTGTGGGAAAGAGAATATTTTGCTCTGTGCTACTGTTAGATAAATATATTGATTTATCAAATGAGAACAAAAAAGAAGTTACAATCACACGAAGAAGCGAAAGAACTATGATGGAGACTTTTGCATGCAGATGCGTCTCCCACACACTAATGAAATAATTGTGAGCTCTGATCCCACATCAAATTAACCTTGAAGAACAGCCCAGTGTCTGTGACCTGATTTCGATCACACTTGGTTTTACTGGTGAATAAAGCAACACGCTTGGGTTACGCTGATTAATTTAAATTTTATATAGAATATGATATACTTTATTGATCCCCAAAGGGAAGAAACTGCTTATTTGTTGACGAGCTACTCCATCCAAGGTGTTAAATATTAGTAAATACAAGTGTAACCATAAGCTATATACAATTTCTAAAGAAATATATATTCATAAGTTTGATATTGTAAGTAAATATAATTAAATATGACTAAATATAAATAACAAGAATGCATATTAATCTATGAATAAATCTGTATACAAGTCCAGAAAAAAACTTAGATTAAAGACACTCAGAGTTGGGCGTTGTACAATCTGATGGCTACAGGCAGGAATTACTTTCTGTGGAGCATTTTGGTGTTGTCAGTCTCTGGCTGAAGGTGCTCCTGTGGCCAACCAGCCTGTCATGAAGTGGGTGAGACTCGTCCAAGATGACCTGCTCCTTGGACGGGATCCTTCTCTCTGACACCACTGTCAGTGAGTCAAGCTTCTCTCCAAAGTCGTTGGCCTTGCGGATCAGTCTGTTGGCGTTGGCGCCAGTCTGATATACAGTGTTGTAGTCCACAATCTATGGTCTCCCAGTGAGATAGTCCACAATCCAGGCCAATAGTAGAGCTGGGCAAGTGGAGTTGAATGCACTGGAGAAGTCAAAAAACATAATTCTCACAGTGCTCACTTGCTGGTCCAGGTGAGTGTTGAGCAGAAAGATGATGGGGTCCAAGTCTCCAAGTTTGGGCTGATAGCAAACTGCAAGAGGTCCAAGTGTGGTATACTCAAGAAGCCGGCGCTGATCCAGGATGGGTTCCTCCAGGGTCTTAATGATGTGGAATGTCAGCACCACAGGCCTGAAGTCCTTGGAGCCACATGGATGCTGGGCCTTTGGCACCGGAACAATGCAGGACGTTTGATCACAGCTGCACAGTTTCTCTCTTCTTTATTACTGTCCATATTTTAGAGAGACGGGCAGCTAGCAGTGCTGCTAAATCATTCTGCTGTAAAAGTTACTACATGTGTAGCCCTGTCACGATAACAAATTTTGCCAAGCGATTGTCTAAAAAATTATTGCGATAAATAATATTGTTTCAAGACCTTTTGACACTGATTTAATGGAAATGACTAATAAAGCATGCAATTTCCTGCCATAGATGGATGCACTTTATTTTCAAAAGAACACATAACACTGGAACTGATCAACTAAATAAACAAAACAACCAAAAATAAAATGGATTCTCAGTCTCCATTAACAAAAAACACACTTGAATAAAAACTAAACAACATAAAGCCAAAATGGAAATAAATACTGCATTCAACCAAAAGAGTGCAGATATGAAATCTGTATACTATATTGCCCTACAGTAATCACAAGATTTAAATTGAGAAGATGGTCACATCCGACTACCTAATGCAGTAGTTCATACTACACGATTTTTTTGTTTTTTTGTCCCTATTTTCCCCTTATGACAATCTTAGAACGTTGGTCGCTGGTGATTTCGTAACCGATCATCCTGCAGTGTGTGGTGTGTTACGGTGGATCGTCATGGCGGCCGCTCCGATCAATGCATCAGTGCAGCTCATTGAATGTGACAGGTAGCCAATCAGAAAGCACGGATTCTCCTCCATCCTTTTTGAGGGGAAATTATGAGGGGAATCCCAAACAGCTGACACGGCGCAACCCGAAGTCCAGCGGACATTGGAGATGATATGTGGAAACAACGGGCTGCACAGTGGCGCAGAGCTGTTGCCTTGCAGCAAGAAGGTTCTGGGTTCGATTCCCAGCCCTGGTCTTTCTGCATGGAGTTTGCATGTTCTCCCTGTTCATGCGTGGGTTTTTTCCGGGTACTCCGGTTTCCTAGGATTTCTGTCAGGTTTTGAAAATGGGCCGACAGTCCGCCAATAACTCGTGTTGTGTGCGCTGGACATTACACTAAGGAAGAGCACCGGATTTGAGCCATTTTTCATTCAGTGTCATCAACCGAACGAAAAAAAGACAGGAAGAGACGATAAAGCCAATAATTAAAATGAGGTCGATAGGTTTAATTTATCGTGCAATTAATTGATTTATCATTTATCGCGACAGGCCTTTGCATGTGTTTCTGCTGCTGCTCCTGATTAAGCTCGTAATTAAACTCCTACATAATGAACAGCTCTCTTGATAGCAGACGGCATGTCCGCCATCCACAGCTAAACATAAAGCACTAAACACTAAATTTTGTTCGCAGTTTTCAGTGACGTAAATCACGAGCCAATCAATGAATGCTGTCAGCTGTTAATCAAATTGTTTCAGAGCCTCCCCTGCTTGGTGCTGCTAATTCTACCCTTGAAGTATGTATGAAAATCTGAGAACAGCCATGCCGAATTTACTACCGGAAAACAAATCTGGTTGAGGCGGCCTCTAACCGGCACAGGCTCGAAAAGTGGAGAAGTGGAAAAGTGAGATATTTTAATTCAGAGGAAGATCTGGCAAGAGGCTTGAATCCAAACAGGACTGTGCTGTTTATACTTCACCTCATTACACTGCTGATCTTGAGCCACTTCCAAGGTCAAATCTTTGCTCTTCAGCAGATCTTTGGTGGTGCAGAGCAGATTCTCCAGACGTGCGCGGACACATGCTTTTAGGGTCTCATAGCCGTCGCCCTCCTGGCCCAGCTCCTCCTCCTCCTTTTGGATGACACGGTGGAGCATCCCCAGACACTGTCGCAGAGCCGAGTGCAGCAGCCGCACCTGCTCCTCTACACTGGACTTTGTTGTCTCTGAGGACAAAGCGACCATACGTACACCGTCTGGGGTTTGGTCCGACAAGGAGGTCTCCCTCTTTTTCTAAGGGAAAAGAAAATATACCCAGACATGAGGAATTTATGATAAAATTCTATCTACATTATGTGAAGTACAAAGAACTATTTTTGTTTTAAATAATGCAATATTATGTTTTAAACATTTATAAGTATTTTGGTTTAAGTAATGCATTATCAGATGTGTAGTCACCACCAGCTTTGCTAATTGCTGCTGCTAGTCTGAAGGAGCTGTGTGGGGAAGACACTAGGGAGGTGTGCACTGTGGGGTGGAAGTTCGGCTTGACGCTTAACTTATGTTTTCTGAAATTATTTTGTTTTAAACAACTGTTTTGTTTTATATGTATACTAAATGTGGGAATAATGCTAAATTTATTGATTGATTTGATTAAAAGGTTTTCTGGTAATGAATCAAACCCCCCAAGATGGAAAATTGCTGAAAATCCATAAAGCAGAGAGATCAGAGATATACGGATACATGCTGCTGATTACATTTCGCACTGAAGTTCACCTTTTTCACGCTCAATAAGACGGTAGATAACCGTCTTAGCTCAGGGACAAACCGCATATATCGGAACGGTCTGTGAGTCACACCAATGAGAAACAGTGAGGCAAAGCCCGGAGAGCGGGAAAACTCACGAATAGCTGAAGCAGCTGGATGCATTCTTGGTGCAGGAGCCGGGCCATGGCCACCGCTCTCCCGGTCTGCGTCGAGCTCGACGCCGTTGAATTGGTTAACGGCTGCTTCCTCTCCTCTGCCATTTGCACTCAGGTCGGTAAAGCCGGCGATAGAAACCGAGCCGAGGAGAAACGAAGTCTAACTCGAAAGAACGACCACCTTTCTTCCCCTTCGCCTAAAAAAAAACAAACAAACAAACAAACAAAACAAAACCCACACAGACACACACACAACGGAATGTGCGTGTCTGTGTGAAAAGGGAACGGTGGTGTTTATGGTGCGCACTCCACTGACCGAGCGCGCGGGGATTTAATGGCGCTTATCGCAAATTACGTCACATTTGCTTATTAATATTTTACGAGGGCGCCAGTTGCCCGGAAGTTCGGGAAAACAGTACAGAATGGCAACATGTATAACTATGATCTGGTGGCTTCATTTCAAAAAGCTTCAATACAGAAACACAGTGTAGACCATAGTTAAAATGTAGAGGATTCAAAGTAAGCAGAAAGAAGGTAGTGTTGATCGAACTTGCTATTGAAAGTTATCTGCGGCTACCTAGCTAAGCTCCTGCTGGGTAATATGGGAGATTCAAAATATTGATTTATCGATGTGTTGCAATTTTTTCCAATTCAAAATCAATTCGGGAAAACTTGTGAATTGATTAAATCTCCTGGGCCATGTTGGGCAACAGTTTCGTGAGCTGCTTGCTCTGTCGCTATCAGCTTAGTGTGGAGCTTATCCACAGTGGACACAATGGTCACTGTGCTCTTTACTGTGATGCACAGTTTGAATGAGACTCACCAGTCTTTTGTCAACATTTGCTTGTTCTTGATAAGAGCCACCAACTGCATTTTGCACCATTTGAAGACGTTGTAAAATCTCTTTGAGGTTTTATCCAGCCTCGAAGAGACACTTGATAAATTTATCAATTGGATTTGTATGTAGAGATCTACTGTGTTAAACAGAAAAGAATAAATTAGATGGTGACTGAGTCTGCTGCCAATAATAAAATCACTATGCTTACTTTTTATTTGAAAATGAACTTTTGTTTTGTCAACCTTTCTTTGAGTCAAGCATTCAAGCACAGCTTTTTTGAATAAAATGATAAAACTGTGTGGCACACTAGAATCACTTATTTCTTCTTAAAAGCTCTCTATAAACTGCTGTTTAAAAAATGTTAACTACTTTTAGACCTCCACAGCTCCTACATATTACACTTAAGATTACTTCTTAAGTAAATTTTGCTCTATTTAGCTGGTAACCAGGCCATCATTTACATTTTTCACTACTTACAGGAGACATGTGAGAGACTTATACATTCTCCATTAACTTACTGAATTCCACTGATGTTAAGATCCTGAACCAAGAGTTAAATTTAAATCACTGCATTTTTTCCTATTGTGTTGCATTTGTATTTATGTTTCATAAATCAGTGCTCACTAATCTGTTGAGAGACCCAAAGAAACATTTTTATTTCCTTGTATGTCGTATATAAACAAATAAGAGTTGATATGATTTGCATCATGGAAGTAGGATAATGTGCTTTAATTTTGTGTAATTTTAAGTATAATTGATCACATGTCACATTATTCTCAATTTGCCCACAAATTTATACTAACTCAACATCGTAAGGTTTTCAAAGTTAACTGATATAGTTGTACCTTTGTAATGCATTTTTATGAGAAAAAAAAATCTGAATCACAATTATGCCTTCTTGCAAACAAAACTAACAAAACACAAGGAGTGGGATTGGTATTTTAATTTGCAATGTACAATCTTCACAGAAATTAACAATGCATGGCATTCAGAAAGGCATCCAATCATTACATCTAAAGTGAGTTGTTTTACACTCAGTTAGTGCATCTGGCTATATTAGAAGTGTGGTGCATAGTGTTAGATTCTTTAGGCATCACTGTGAAAAAAATACAAATAAAAAAAATCAGTCTAATACAGCAGTTCTAATACTATTTCCAGGCCTCACGACTAGGGATTTGGGGGGAGGAGGAAGAGGATACACCCAGTTGGTCAAATAATGTAGAGTTCAGCAGCACATTCAAGTATCAGGAGAGACCTATGAACAAAGCAGCAAAAACATGACACCATGTCACAGATGGTGCTTCACAACACACATGACGAGACTCTAGGAGATCATTTAGGTCAAATATGTAGATCGTGTTTGTTAAAATCTATAAATGGCAACACAATCAGCTGCACATGTAAGTCACAGTTCATCAGTTACAGATTTTTGGTTAAATTCTAGCAGTTAGTAAATTGAGGAGTGTTAAAAACAGCAGGTATATATATATATATATATATATCCATTAACAGAAATTGATTTAAATAAAAATTTAAAATGAATTCAACGAAAAGAGAAAAATATAGCTCAGTCACCTCTCAGACCAAACTAATTTACAAACTCTACAAGCATTTTTTTTTTTTTTTGCCAAACAAAAAATCTACATGGGAAACCAGAGGTCACTTTAACACTTGTAGTGGAAATACCAGTGTCTGGGAAAATCCTTTAATCTCCTGTGGCAGTAGAACCCCTCTTAACCCTTTAACAACCGTTTTAGCAGCATTGCATTGCACAGAGCTAAGTGGGGGAGTCACGAGGGAAGGTTGCTATGTGAGGCAGAAGATCGGAAATTGCTTCATAGGCGGCACTTGAGCCACCCAGGCGTTTTGAACAACTGAATGGTTGCCACCCAGTGGTGATTTCTGATATGGGCAACATGGGTAAACGCCCAGGGTGATATCTCATAAGGGGGGGGTTTGTGGGGATAGAGGTGAAGCACATCGGTCCTCCACTTGTTGAGTGGAGGGGGCGCCGGTGAGATTGTTCGTCCAGGGCGCTAAACAGGTTAATAGAGGAGCGATATTATGATGACTTCCTGAAGGTGGAGTTTCAGAAAGAGCAGGAGTTTTTTAAAGAGACAGGGGCCCAATTTAAAGGCGGTAAATTACGATGTCCAAGTTTTATAGCATTTTTATAACTGAAGGTAACAGAGTTACTAGATTGTGATATAAAATGCCACCATATGCCTGGAAATGTGTTATACTGACATTTTTAAAGGGGCTTAAGTGTGTGGCTGCTAGGCGGCACCCACACACTCAGATTAGTGTTAAGTAGTTTTTCCATGTCAAGTGTATAAAGTAGGGGTGGGCAACTCCAGGCCTCGAGGGCCAGACTCCTGCAACTTTTAGATGTGTCTCTACTTCAACACACCTGAGTCAAATAATGAGGTCGTTAACAGGACTCTGGAGAACTTGACTGCACTGAGGAGGTAATTCAGCTGTTGGTTTCAAGTGTGTTGGACCAGGGAGACATCCAAGAGTTGCAGGACACCAGCGCTCGAGGACCAAGATTGCCCACCCCTGGTATAGAGTGATCATCTGTTTACATGTTTAAATAGGAATATTTTGAAGAAGAAGCTGGTCATTAGTGTTGATTAGGTTTGTTTAATGTTGCTGGAGTGAAGCGAAAAGGAGTCAGATCTACTTTGTTCCTTCCCTCTCTGTGTGTAAAACATGCAGGGTGTTTGCAGCATGGTCGGCCCAGTGGATGAGCTCCAACAGCACACGGTAGGTCCACATTTTTAGGCCAAAGGTTCCCCCCATGCCATCAACTTCCTAGACAGAGAAGAGGAGGAAAACAAAGCATCACATCTGTTAGTAGGGAGAGACAGGGCAGAGGAATCATTCTGTGTTTGAGCCATATTAACAAAAATACAAAGTTCCATCCTGTTATGAATTCAGGCTACATCAGCTCTCTGATTGGTCAAACTCTAGATTCAGTTGTGAAGATATCATGCTTTATTAAACAAAACACATCAGAATGGAATAGTTACAGTGGAGAAATCTAACCTCATATGTAGAAAAACAGACTGATTATGTTTATTATTAATCAAGGAAGAGACAAACTGGAAAAGTGTTTTTATTCAGAAATTAAGTCAACCTAACTTTCAGTCTCATATCACTGTGGAGGAACCCAGCTTATCTTTCCAGCATAGTTTCAGCTCATTAAGATTTCCAAGCATAAATCTGAAAAGAGGTCTTGTTATTCAGTCATTCCATTGCAAATTTCCTGATGTGTTTGGCAGAAGGCCTCAGGTCTCACTCTGAATTGACCACAAACCCCTGTGTACACCAGTCACTGCTAGGCGGCACCCACACACTCAGCTTAAAATCATGATAACATATCTGCACCTTGAAATCAGCTAGAGATTGTTCCAGAAGTTTTTAGGAGTTATTTTTTTTTTATTTTTTTTTTTTTATTTTAACAGGTGGAACTAGTGGAACCTTTTTCTAACTGCACTATAATATTAAACCTGCTAGTTGAGGTCAAAAGTGGGAGTGTCAGGAAAGTCAGACTTCCTGACATTCACTGCTGGAATTATAACAATGGTTGAAAAAGTTTTCCACATTTCAATAAGCTTTATCAGAGTGGAATGGTGGATTTCAAATAGTTTATGTATGGCCTTACATAGGACTGGACAATAAATCAATAATGTATAAACAAATAGACATGACCTTGTAAAAGCAACTTATTCTATTATTATTATTATTATTATTATTATTATTTCAAAGCCTGACCAATTTGTTCCTATGGTAAATGGCTTCACCTCTGGGCTTTGTCAAGACCAGCGGTCAACAAAGCGCTTCACTCTACATTTTAGTCATTCACACACACATTCACATGCTGATGGTGGCAGGTTGTTGTATAGCTCGCCCTGGGGCAGCCTGACAGAAGCACCGGCACCACCGGGCCTCTGACCACCACCACCAGCACCAAGCCCTGTACTAAAAATAGCAACAACAAAAAAAAGTTGCAAAGTTGGCAACAGCAGGCTGATTATTGTGAAACGGAGCCCTCTCTCAGATGCTAGTGATGGTAGAGTAGATCAGTAGATTAGATCAGTTTCATATGTCGGTATCGATCACCCAAAATGAAAGAAATGATGATCAGTCTGTGCACCCCTATAAGTTATCCTCCCCTCCAAAACACTGGAAGTTTACCTCGACGCAGGCTTTTCACTCAAATTAGACCATGTGAATTGTGTTCTTGCAATATCAAATGAGATTCAGTGCTTTTCACATTTTTATCTGCATACAACCATAGCCATGTTATGTGTGTGACAAGTGACATCTAAATGTGAGTTTAGAGGAAGATATCCAAACAGGATTGTGTCATTTAAACTTCACCTCATTACACTGGTGATCTGGAGTTACTTCCAAGGTCTCATCTTTGCTCCTCAGCAGATCTTTGGTGGTGTGGAGCAGGTTCTCCAGACGTGCTCGGACAGATGCTTTTAGGGTCTCGTAGTTGTCTTCCATCCTGCCCCACTCCTCCTCCTCCTTTTGGATGACACAGTGGATCATCCCCAGACACTGTCGCAGAGCCGAGTGCAGCAGCTGCACCTGCTCCTCTGTACTGGACTCTGTTGCCTCGGAGGACAAAGACACCATACGTCCACCGTCTGGGGTTTGGTCCGACAAAGAGGTCTCCCTTTCTTTCTAAGGAAAAAAAGCACCAATTGAATAATATGGAGAAAAGATTTCTCTTATCTTTATAGTGACACAAATAATAGGTTAATCTCCTGTTGGCTGCTGTCACTCTTGTGGAAATATAAGATATCGAGCTCATGGGGTCAAATAGTCAAAATAATACTTCACAATGAAATACCACTCTGTATTTCAAAATCCAATTATAGTTTTTGCTTGTTGCAGCTGTAAGGTTAAAACATAATGCCACTGTTATGATGTAAACTAATTATAAACAAAGCTAACCATAGTAGGTATGTTATACACATGGTAGCTTTGGAATAACAAAGCATCTGGTGTTGAGATGTTGGTATGGTGAGTCCCAAAAGAAAATCTCCTTAGGGCCCCAAAAAGGCTTGGAAGTCGAAAAGGGCTACCGAAAAAGAAAAAAAAAAAATCTGGCTTTAATCTCAGGCCACAGAAATAAATGGCTTAAATCCAACATGACATTCTTGGTCACTGAACCAGGTTCCTCTAGGGTGCCCATCTGCTTTAAAATAAAAATTCTCAGTAAAAGTCAGATTTTTTTTTTTTTTTACCGAGAAAAAAAAGATGAAATTTGGGGATTAAAGTCAGAATCCTGAGAAATAAAGAAAGCATTCTGAGATTAAAGTCAACATTATTTTGTCTTTTGTTTTTTCAGTGGCTCTTATCCTCTTCCGTATGGACCGGCCCTGTCTGAACATCACCTATGTTCAGTGTCTGCAGTAAAACGGCAATGCGACAGGTTGCTAACAGTCTCAGCACAGGGACAAACCGCATATAACGGGACGGTCGGTGAGTCACACCGATGAGGAACCATGAGGCACAGCCGGAGAGCGGGAAAACTCACGAATAGCTCAAGCAGCTGGACGCATTCTTGGTGCAGTAGCCGGGCCAGGGACACCGCTCTCCCGGTCTGCGTCGAGCCCGATACCGTTGAGTCGGAGGCGGTTAATGGCTGCTTCTCCTGCTCTGCCATTTGCACTCAGACCCGAACAGTAAAGCCGACGGTGAAAACCGAGAAAAGGAGAAAAAACAAAGTCTATCACAAAAAGACCGACCACCTTTCCTCCGGTTTACCATAAAAAAATTTAAAAAAGAGCACACGGAATGTGCGTGTCTGTTCGAGGAGGAACGGCGTTTGTGGTGCCGTGAACGCAACGCGAGGGGATTTAATTGGTTCCGCACGCTAGAGGGGCGTTCAGAAGGGGTGAAACACGGGAGGTTATTTTTTGTAACCCCCTTTTACGTCACTGTATGACCCACCAGCGCTCGGTATATTTATGTCTTTTTCCGTCAAAAAAGACAAAAAATAATAATGATAAAATCACAGTTTATGATCAAAATATCCTGTCTTTTTAAAACGTGGAATGTGATAAAAAAAAAGAAAAAAAAGATAAACCCTTTCCTTTGGAGAAACCAAGAATGATAGGAATGCCATTAATAGAGTACGTTTCCCAAATCCATAATTCACAAAAGTGACAGCGGAAGAGAACTGTAACCCGACCAAACTGGTTACATTAAGAAAACATTTGTAAATCAAATTAAGGGGAAATTGAAATTGTATCTAAAATTTATACTACAGTGCCTTGCAAAAATACTTATCTTTGCTTTAACTTACAACGACAAACATGATGGCCTTCTATAGGAATTTTTACGGAGAAAACAACACAAACTAGTGCAAAACTGTGAAATGTTAATTTGTATATGATCTAACCTCATCAGTGAGTTCTTCAGGCTCAGACTTTTGAGAACACAAGTTCACAACACCCAAGATATGACATTTATCAATGGGTCACACACATTCATTTATGTTACATAATACTGCTGATATCAAAGCCCATCACTTTTAAATGTTATTCTCGCATACCTTCCATTACTTCCCCCTACCGTCCCAGTGTATCATACGCTGGGGCTTACTATCACTACTGGGTTTGGTGTCCCACCAGAAGACCCTAATTTGTCCACTGCTTTGACATTATCATTTGCTACATGTCTACACTAAACTTTAAGTCTCTAATATTTGTTTTTAAGATTAAACTCAGTTGTGAAAATGCCAGTCGTTACAAAGAGAAAGTATGTGCTCTCTTCTTTTCATAGTTTTGCATATCAGAGTATTTAAATTAATTGAGTTTCAGTGTCATTTACTTTTAAATATTTTAGGTTCAGGAAGTCTAGGCTTTAGCTGGGTCATTACCACACCTAGAACAAACTAAATCACCATGCTTGCACCAGCATGTTTGACAGCGAGTGTAAAGTTATGAGACCACGAAGATTGATTTTGCTCACAGAGCATTCGAAGCTTGGCCTCTGCTTCTTAGCTGATCCTTTCAGTTTGCCTGTGGGATTGTGGGTGAAATCCCGATAAGAGGCTTACCTTGATACACAGAATACAGCAGAATTACTTAAGAACTGCAAGCAAACTTTGGTCCTCCATCTGAAACAACGTCTTTAGGGAGGAGAGATTTTCTCGAGTCAGAATCCCTCTCCTTGGAAGAAAGTTTGTGAAGTGGTGCCTAGTGGGACGTCTTAGAGAATCCATCTACAATCAGGAGCAGGACAGAGTGGTCATTGGGCAAATCTATTACAAAATCCATGAATTTGTGGGATCAAGGACAGTGAGCAATAGAGGGAGGTTACAGGAGCCCAGAAGGCGGTCAACGGGATGGTTTAGCCTGACAGCAAACCCTGCAAGTTCTGATGTATTATGTGACATCTTGAAGCAAAGTTCCCTACCAGAAACGACTTCTGACCACCGATGGGGTCTCAGTAACTCCAGGAGGACAGACTCATGACAAAACGAGAGAACCTCAGGGTTTGCTGATGGGTCTCCCTTATTTTCTGCTCCAGTTCAGGTTTGGTAACTGTTGACTTGGGAAGCATGTCTACATGCCTGACCTCCTGTCTCTCCTCCGTAGTTTCATGGAGCCTGGAAAGTGCATAAGGGTTGGTGTTCTTACTCTAAGGTCAGTAAGACGGTGAGAAATCGAAACAGTTGAAGAATAAGGCCCACCTTGGGATTGAGTCTCTTTGCTACTCTGAAATACTGCAGATTTTTATGGTCTGACCAAACCACAAAGGGTTCATTAGCTCCCTCCACCCAATGCCTCCACTTCCAGTTTATTCTTATTAACTTCTTAGTTAACAAGACTTCTTGGTTTATTCCAGTTTAACTGCCATCACTTCATGATCACCAACATCATAGTTCTTTTCTGCAGAAAATAAGCTCCTGGAAAAGAAAGCACACGGGTGAGTCTTACCATCCCTGCATCTCTGACTGAGTATGGCTCCACGTGGTTTTTCTTCAGGTATTCAGGTTCCACATAGCACTCCTGTTTCAAAGATTGTGGAGACATGATTCAGTTCATTTTGTGTTAATCTGATTTATTAAATACAAGAAATAAGTTTGAGATTGTAAGAAGATAAAATGTGAGCAACTTCAAGGCTTTTGATGTTTTTTGTTTGTTTGTTTCAAGGCACTCCATATTTCAGAGCTGCCACAAAGTGGAGACAGACAAAATAAAGTTGGAAAGTTTTCTATTTGAAATTTTCTGTCACTGAAAGCATATAAAGGAGATGACTTCAGGAACAAGTCAGAAGTAAATAATGATTCAGATATACTTCAATTCAAAATTTATTCATTTGGATATTTTAGTCTATTTACCTTTAGAAAATAGAAAACAAATTCCTTTTTGATTAATATAATCAGTTGCAAAGGTTCATCTTAAAAATAGGCTTAAGTGTTGCTATGAACAACAAAAGTCCTTTAATTTCTTAAAATGAAGTGGCTCCGTTGCAAGAATGTCCACCCATTTTGATTACTGTAAACTTAAAATATTCATCAACGTTGGATCCATTAATATTTTGTCCCTCATTCAGTAAGTGATCAGATCAGACTGCTTGGAGCTCAGGAGCTGGGATTGCTTTTTATGAAACCCCCTTTAGATGCTAAGACCTCAGCTATGATCCCATCAACATTCTGACGAGGGCAACAACACAATCCGATGCCACAAACTGAACAAGAGAGCTGATATGCGGGCCTTGCGCATTATGTCGTTTCAGTTCGCATTGCCACATACCTCCCAGCTGCCGCCAGGTGGAGACAAAGTACATCGAAATATCTTAGATATTTCTACTTACCAATATCAGTAACAGCGTCACAAGTTTATTGTGTCAATTCAAGGTATTCCAATTGAAATTTGGAAGTTGTTTTAAGAATAACACGTCTTTGGTACACGAGTTATTGTTTATTATTTGTGATTACATCTGTTTTAGGTAACAAAAGCTGGTTCACGTTTGAAAAACACATTAACCAGCCCAGAATGAGGCCAAGACCAGGTCTGTGATGTGCCTTTTGTCCACTGGCCCCTGCAGATAGGCAACAGTCTACTTGTGACTCCACAAGTAAATATATAGACAGTGTATGGATAAAAGATCAGATGTCATCAAGATTTTGTAAAAAAAAAAAAAAAAGATTCCAAAGATTTGGCAAATATTCAGAATTTGAAAACCATTCATAACATTTCAAGACTAAAAATCTAAAATCAAATGTATAGGAAAGTCAGACAGTTCTGGATCATAGAGTCATCTGTCCTTTGACTAGATGACTCTATTGTGGAGGGCTTGGATTTGGAGCAGGTCTTCATTTAAAGCCCTCGCACAACACCATCTGTAAAACACTAGGTGGCAGTGTGTTGCCACAAACAAATCAAACCCACCAACCAAACCATAACACCTGCTGGCAGGTAAGACATTAAATGTTATGCAAAGGCCAAATTAAGTTATATATTTAACAAAAGTCGATTCTTTAGCAAACAGGGATTTCTTTTCAGTTAGTTCACTGAAAAAAAGGCAGTTGTAGTTTGCAAGATTGACATTTATTGTTTCCATTTGCATTTCCAAACAAATTAACCTACATTGAACTTCTGTTAAAAGTTCATTGACCTTATGCAGTGACTAGATGGTTTTACATAATAAAGAAAGTAACACACACCTAACTCACACACTTCAGAAGTAAAGAGTCTTTCAGTAAAAGTTTGGTCATTTTTATCTAAATTATAAGAATTTTTAAGTTAAATATGCAGATTCAAAGATGTGTCAATATTACAATTTATCACCAAATAGTTTAAATCCAAATAATTTCAAAACCAAAGTTTTACTGCTGTTTCCAATTCAGCTCTGTTTACACTGCAATACAGACAAATTTAATTGATTACACGATGTCTGTTGGTAAAAAGTTCTCTATACAGCACAAGAAAATACCAAAACCATCAAATCTTTTGACTTACTAAATTTGTGTAACAACATTTTACAAGTGCTCCATTTTATACAGAATGAGGGGAGGAGGGGGGAAGCAAATGAAGGCCAAACAAATGTATTAAAACTAATTTTATTACGGTAAATAATTCACACAGGTTATTGTCATGTCCAAACTAGTCAAATGGATTCCAACAATTCTGATTGTATTTCACAAGAACGCCACAGTAAACTGACCCACTGACACAAATACTGATCAACGTCTACTATTACAAGTTCTGGCGACAAAAAGGATTTTATAGTTCTTTTATTTTTATTTCAGTTAAAAAGAAAGAAAAAAAAAACTCAATGATTTTAAAAACTGATTTTTTTTTTCTATGCAATTTTTGCAACTATTTTTTGTAGTTTATGCAGAATCTGGGGCAGTTTATGCGTTTGTTTATAAACCATGAATTAATTCTGAATAAATAGCGTATTTACGTATTGTGCTCTGATCCTTTTCCTGCCAGACAAACCGGGTTTTCACATGACTGTGTCTATTATTAACAACATTGCTTTGCTCTGCCCAACTGTGAAATGAACAAAGTGCAAACTCACTGCGCTGGTTTCCTGACTGCGTGAATCATCCCGTGTCACAGTCAGGTTCTGGGAACACCTAAACCCTGTAAAGGCGTTTACACAGACAGCTGTCAGAGTAAACGCCTAAGTTTTCAAAATAGCACCTATTCAAAGTCTGTCTCGCTGAGCGGCTCCTGCTGGCTTGGTGCAGGCATCCGTCCCCTGGAAGCAATTACAAAGACTTCAGGGCAATGCTACAGTTGCACGTAAGATTACCTTTACAAAAATATTCATACCTGTTTTACTTTTTGTTTTGGGACTTTATGTAACAGCCTCACACAAACTTTGAAACGAAAAGTGAGAATGGGAATAAAATATTGATTTTCAAAAAGGTTTCCAGCTCAAACTCCGAAAAGTATAGTGACATTTTTCTTTCGTTTTTTTTTTTTTTTTTTTTTAATATATAAAGCTCAGTCCAACTGGATGGAGTTGGGACATTCCCATGATACACGGCCTGACATTTTCCTAAGGCATCCTCTGATGGATGGTGGAATTAATGGTGGATTCTATTATAATTTGCTGAAAAGGTCAGAATGCAGCACGACGTCCCCCAAACATTTCCATTTCCATGTTTCCACAGCTGAATTGAATGGAAACATGGAGAAGCAGCATTTGGTTTTTATGCTGCTCTAATCTGAAACAAACTTCCAAAACAAAAAAAACCCTGCAAAGCAGCCGACGCACTAGTTCCTTTGAATCAAAGTTAATAATCCACCACTTTAGAGTTGCCCTTCACTAATAATAACTGAAACATTTTATTTATATTTGCCTGATGATTGTGATGATGGCATTTGACAAAATGTAATGTTTATTGCTGTAAGCCCCCTTGAACTGCCCTGTTCCTGTGCTATACAAATAAAGTTGACTTGACTGGTGTAGTTCATTTGCTCTGTTTTGTCCAGATAGGCAAATTTTGGTCCCATCTGTTCAAAGAACATCATACTAGAAGTCTGGGTTTTTGTTTGCATGCTCTCTTTTGTTTTATGGATCAAATGTTTACTCCTTGAAAGTTGGACTTGATCAGTATGTACAAGTCAGTGCTTTCGAAGGCCGTATTGTAGGTCCTGTGATGACATTTACGGAGTATGGAGACTTCATCTTGCTCTCTGTTTTCAGGGTTGAACTTTCCAGATCTGGGTGTGTCGGCAGCTCCGTTGAACGCCATGACCTTTGTAGACTGTTCAAGACAAGGAAGTTCAAGTTTGGACCAATTGTAAAAGGTCTTCTAGTCAAATTTTACTGTTTACTTATATTACATGCATTTCTCCGTGTTGTTGAAGTTAATCTTAAACATCTCTACTTTCAAATATGCTTGGAAAAACTGTAGGTTGCCTCATTTATTATTATTTTTTTTTATGGTACATTGAAGTTGGTGGGCTGTAACCTGACAAAATGAGGAAAAGGTCAGGGGACATAAATACTTTTACAACGAACTGGACATGCTCCGTCAATGTTACTGCAGTGTTTCTAAAATCAGATAATTGCATCACAGCAAATTTTTTAAAGGCATCAGTTGCCGTCAGCATGTCAAGATTTCAACCATGAATAGCAGACCATAGCAGCACAAAAGGGCTCTTTTTCCCCAGGTGTGTTTATTCTCTGAGGATAAAAAAAAAAGTTGCGCAAAGATCACGTCTAAATTAAGTAACATTTTTTCCAACTAGAATGAAAGAAAACAAAGTCTTGTCATATTTGTCTGCCTGCTTTTTTTAAAGAGAGGTTTGACATCATATCTACTTTATCTAAAAACATCAAAGGCTGAAGAGATTGAATGTTGATTACAAAGCTAAAATAACTAAGAAAGGTCATCTTTGTCACTGATGGCTCATCTCTGCAATAGACTAATGCTTGAAATATTTTCTGGTTCAGAAGTAATTTAACCTTTTGTGCATTATCTGTTTAAAAAGAAGTTAAAAATTGCACTCCTGCCTATTTTTGTTTTATCTCCTAAGATGATCTTCTTGCCCTTTTATTAAGTTATTTTCACTTACATGCAAAGTACAATTTATCCACCTCCAAAAAAGAATAAATAACCCGAAGACTCGATTTGATAAATCCTGACGTTTTTATCTCTGGATCTTTCACGTCACGAATCCCTTATTGGACAGTGTGACGGTATTCTCTCCATCACGCGCTCTGATGCTCGGTTTCTGTTTTTATTTTGTGGATTGTCTTTCAGTCCTTCAGCATGATAACCCCAGAAGAATCTTCACTTATGATAATTGCTGGGTTGTTTTTTTTTAATTATTATTATTATTATTTCCATTTTAGATGGAAGATTCTAACCATCAACTATTAAATTATAGTTTAATAGTTATTGTTTGGGCTTTTTATATTAGTAAACTATGCTTTTAGGACTTTAATAAAAAGGATATTCAAAAAAAGCTTAAAAATTACACTTACACGCTTACAAACCTTCTTAGTAACACACACACACACACACACACACACACACACACACACAACACATGTTCTTGCTGGCCTTGTGCATGAAGTTGTGACTGACGTCTTTCCTTTTTGCTTTTCTTTTTTTTAATGTCACATTTCTCATGTGACAAGTACTCAACAGCTCTGGTGGTCACTCTTCTTGAGTTACACCCACACACTTCTGGATGCCTCTCTTGTCCCTCCCAGGCGTTCATCCACGCACCGACTGCATGATAGGGGTGTTTCTGAAGCATGCTGCCCTCAGGGTTGTCGTGTCTAAGGCGTACAGTATTCCAGGTATTTCAGGACGCACTCGTCCAAAAAAAACTTCAGCACGACTGGATTGCAAAACGCACACGAGCAGAAGACTCGTACTGACCGTCCTTTATTTGATCCGCCTTGTTTGCCCGTCGGATGAAAGAAAGATAAAGTGCTGGACAGAACTCGAAATATATGAGAATCTGGAATTAAATGCAAATACTGAGAATGGGGGGAATATTCAGGCAATTCATCAAGTAGTTCAATGAAAAACATCTGCTATAAGGAAAACGTAAACATCAAAGTTGATTGACTTTTTCCTTCCAAACACTGGACAGCCATATAAACAAAGTTTTTTTTTTAGGCTATTTCAGGTTGGCCAGTCATTGTCTATATTTAGCCCAGAAAAAAATTTAGAAAATGTGACTTTGTTTTTCCCAACTCTGTGAATTTAGCCTACAGAAAAATGTCAAAAGTCAAGGTCGGATAACCGCAAAGGCTTTCAACCATATTTCAACATCTTAACCACAATTTCATCCTGTTTGGATTGAGTCCAATGTCATCCTTCTTACTGTGCAACAGTAATTTGCTTAGAGGAGTTTAAGTTTTCACTGAGAACACGATTCCAGTACGTTAAGAGAAGTCAGAGGCATTTAAAGACAGCGTGCATAGTTGTTAGAGATGGCAAACATTTTGAAATTTAAGGAACATCCTGTTGAATTTGTGAACATTGGCATGTCAGTCTATCCAAACCTGACATAGGTTTTATTACTCGGTCTTAGACGAGCTTGTCCAATTACTGATAACAACTCGTCATCACGTTTCATATGGAGTAAGGGTGGAAATCTGCAGAAGACGGGAAACCAGGTGTGATGAAAATAAGAGAAACTTAATGACAACTGAAGGCATTCCTCTAAAATCGTTCCATCTCCACACATAACCAAATCAATCAAATACAATCTACTTAAGCAGAATGTGAAGGAGTCAAATTAAGGTTAAGATTGCAAACATAGAAAACAGTTACTGTGCATCTAAGGAAGCACTTCTGACTGGATCAAGTCACTGACTTTCCCTCATCCTGAGCAGGCTTATGCTGACAGTAAACAGGAACTTCTCTCTTTTAGCAAGAAGAACCTGACTAATTGTGAAGCAGCTGTTTGATGTGACTTGGTGGGAATTGAGAATGCAGGAAAGAGACACAAAAGTCCCACAGAAGCCCTGGTCCAGGAATAAAAAGAGTCAACGGCAGCGGAAACTCCATTACTGGTTCTGGGTGAAGCTCAGGTAAACAGAGTCGTTGATCCAACTGATTCATCCGTGGATCATACCTGGCTAAACACAGAGAACTGGGCCAAGTCTGTCATATGTTGTTAGTGAAAATTAAGTTGATGGCAGAAATAGTTCAGCCGAAAGCCGACTGCTGGAGGGAGAAACGGGTTAAACACAGAAACAGCACGTCAACGAGATGCGACGCCACAAACGACAGGGAGAGCGGCTGCTAAGGCAAGGCAAGTTTATTTGAATAGCACCATTCATAAGAGATTAAACTACAAAACAAACTAAAATCCCTTGACATAAAGAAACTTCTGTCTTCTCCAAATGTTAAAGTGGTTTTTTCATTAAATGCAAGCAGACAAACCAAATACACCCTGTGCTTTATTCCAGCTAGGAATACCTACAAATATCAATCTGAGGCCAGATGTTCCAAATTTGAACTTGTCACTATGTCCGATTTCACAATCAATATCCATCCAGTACCTTATCTGACATCGGCCTATCCTGTTGCTTTGCAATAAACTCACTGTTATGTCACTTTGTGGGTTCCAGGTAAACTTGACGATGATCTGCTTTCTGTCAGGAGGGAATGACACTCTGGCACCTTTCACCATGCGCCAGTCATAATTGGAAAATGCCACAGGAGATTAAAGAAAGCTCTCTGCTGTCAGGCAGCCATAACTTTGCACCTCATGCCCTTTTCTAATCATATTTTCACTATGAAAGCCAAACAAGCATTCAGCTTTCCAATAAAAGCTTAAGTTGAATTTTGTGTGTTATGTCAAATAATAAATATGTCAAGGAAAAACTTGTGAAACTTCAAAGACTCGTGAAACACATGCAGTTAAATGTAGCAGAGCTCTACCCGACTCCACCACCGTCTACTGTTGTAAGATCTGTGAGGAAGTTGAGGCCTAATCGGAAGAGTAGTGGCTCTATTCCGACTTTCTTCACCGTGCGTTGATGCGCTTTGACAAATCATCAGCGTATGAATGTGTGATTGTCATGAGAGGATCGGGGCGAATGTGACTCGGGTGTAATAAAAATCGCTTTGACAGGTCAGTGTGACAAAGAGTTCAGTCTGTTCATCGCTGTGTTTAAAACGTAATCACTTTTGAATGCGGCGTGCGCGAGCTGTCCAGGTGAAAATACACCCAGGTCTGGCGAGTCACACTCTCCGCACCCTTCATCTGGTTGATTGTTTGGGTAAGTGTGGACAACCCAAAAGGCCTCATGTAAACTTGAGTCATGCTCGCTCAATGAGGTTCCCCATTAAATGTGCTTCTGCGTGCCGAGTTTATAATTTGAGATCTTCTCTTGGTTTATATTGGCAATGGACACAATTAAGTGTTACTGACTTTCCTCCGGCTGATTGATTTTCACGTAATTTGGTGCGGACTGGGATTTACTTCAATGGCTTGTCTTTCTTGTCTTTTTGACAATTTTCTTCCCGTTTTTCACCGGATTTTTAAAAGTGAAAGTCTCAAACTGCAGGCAAGGGTGCAGAAGAAACTAAAAACTTCTGCACTCTCACCTTTACTAATGAATGGTACATTTCTATACGACTATTAAAATGCATTTCAAGCAAAAGCTCTACATTTGCACCTCTAGAGAAAGCAAAACTGAGATTGGCCCGACTGATAAAGAAGCTGCTGAGAAACCTTTGACTACATGACTCATGTAATGGGTGAATTAAAACGGACAAATGTTTTGTTTTTGGCTGCCATCAATGAGATGTGAGGTACAAGGAAGTTTGTCCTGTGACGCACATCGACGCATGGGAACGGCAGAAAACCTTCTGTTTTTCGACATGTCTTTGTAATGATGACTGACTCCATGTTTCTTTGTATTATTCCTTGAACATGCCTGACATGGTTTCTGAAATACAAAGCACACGCCAATGTGTTCTTGTTCTGCAGGTCTCACCACACCCAGCAATAATTAGCTGCCCTTTTGTTACAGGACGAAACGTAGTGCAGAGGTAGTTTTAAAAACATGAAGGACGTCTAATTATAATCCGTTTAAAAGTCAAATGTATTTCCCATTAGTCACCAGGGTATCAAAACAGGTCACGGTTTGTTTTCAAAATTAAGTAAGTTATTTGCTCTCCCTATATGCAACTTGTGATACTTTAATTACATTTATAAAACATTATCATCTTATTCAATGCCTTATTATTCTAGTGCTGTGATTTTAGATCGTGAAATGTTTAAAATGATCTTCTCCACTTACTTCATTCATCTGAAACCGCTGCACCAGCGATGCCCCTTATGTCGGTCTTTTTCAACTAAATTGTCCTTCGTATAATTTAGGATCCAAAACCAATTTGTGAGCACTTAATTGATTTAATCATGGTTTTACTACAAGATTTCTGTGAGTTTTTGTACATGCATGTGCGACGTTGGATTACAGTTAAAGAGATACTTTTTTTGGTGTCGCATCTTTTCGGGCCTTCTAGGGTTTGCAGAGCGGTGCAAACTTGTCACTCTAACAAGTGACGACTCTTTTTCTAAAGTTTCAGCGTAATTGTCAAGACATTTCCTGATTTGCTTCATGTTACAGGCCTCAAATTCAATAAACATAATCAAAGCACAGAGTTACAGTGTAGCATTCCCAATAAGAATGTGTTCAAACATTCCTCCATCAGCCCCAACTACGGTGACGCAGAAGTGACAATCTCTGCGTCATTTCCTGGAGTGAAACCTCCAAGATGTCTCTTTTTCTCTTCAATCATCTTCCTGATAAATTTATATTTTTCATTTATCATAAAACAGGGAGGGGGAGTGGGGGGGACTATGTTTTGAGGATACGCAAAACAGAAAGTGAGGATTAGTGCCTTGGGGCAGCTGTGGCTACGATCCGGTAGATTGCCATCGTCAGTATGTGAATGTGTGCATGAATGGAAATGACTGATTTCATGTAAAGTGTCATTGAGTGTCCTATATAAACCTAATGTTGCTACATTTGCATTTTATTTCATAGTGTGGAACTGACAAGACATTGGAGACCCGAGCAAGGATTACTTTTCACCAACATGAGTTAAACTTTCAGAGATTCTTTCTAAACAGCAGCGGACGCCCTGCTTCATGCCTAATCCCGGAGGTCAGGTCTTATAATCGGTTTTCGAGTGACAATAACTGGATGTTGGTGTCAAATAAAACACAGTGAGAGCTCTGCAAGCAATCACTTAGAAGTCAATACACTGGAATAAAAAGGGAAATCCTTGCAAACAAACAAACAAACAAAAAAAAATCCAAAAGGCCTGAAACAATACTGCCGGCAGCTAAAGTCAACCATTCTCTCAATGATTTAAAGTTGTTCATGAACGCCTTTTTGGCTACAGGTGTGTGATAAGTTCACTCTTCATCTTGTGCAAACTTACCTCCATATAACTCTTTTATGCTGAATTTACCTTGTATAAAGTTTATGAAAGAACAATATCAGTCGCGTCTTTTGTCCCAACTTCACTGTTGTACTATAATTACGAACAATGAACCGTCTTTAATGTAAGGCGTTTTCAGTCGAATTCTCTTTTGCATTGATTAGACGGAGAAGTCCGAGAAACAAGGACGTTTACGATGGGTGAGTTATATAAAGACTTACAGTCATGGATAATATAAACAAGATAGCTGTGATATGAATGAAAAAGTATAGGTAAACACATTATGGATACCGTTAGCCATAATGTGTTTACCTATACGTTTTAGCCTCGATACACCGTCATTTATATCGGGACGGGATTTATTGAGCATTTATTTCCCCATTCTGAGCAGGAAACTATGAATTTTATTTCTTTGATAGTCAGTTGAAGTTCTTCACCGAGGATGTCATTCGACACAATAATGTCATGTTATTTCATATTTGATCATCGTTTTGTATTTCTGCTAACATTTATTGTCCAAGTATGTTGAAAACAAACATATAATTTATTCACCCCATTCACTCATTGAAGCGTTAATTGATTTAGTTTTATATCTGCTCATTACATGCCCTGCATTGATATACCAGTATTCCCATGCAGGTAGGCAGAGGTGACGTATGGACATAGCAGAGTTTAAAATGCCAAAACACGACAATCAAGCAAAAGGAAAGAAAAAAAAAATTGGTTTGTGAAATAGGAATGTGTGTGTGGGTGCGCGCTTGGGTGTGTGTGCGTTTGCATGAGGGTGTGACATAGCATAACATCTGAATTGATGTGAATCTGCTGCCAGGTTTCAGTCCTGCAGGTTTTTCGGAGGAGCGTCAACTTGTTTCTCTGCAGGCCAGAAGGAGGAGACAAATACGCAATAAATCCTTAGCAGCAATACTTTCAAAGTAGCTTTAAACTTGAATCTGGATCAAGAGAAACAGCTGTTTAATGCCCAGAGGTGAAGGATGGGTCTGATGGTCACTCTTCCTGTAAAGGCTCAATGACACATCAATGGCAATTCCTGCACCCACACACACACACGCACGCACGCACGCACACACACACACACACACACACACACACACACACACACACACACACACACACACACACACACACTTTGCGACCCAATAAAAGGAGATGTAAATTTTCCTGCACTTAACCAAAAAATACACAAATATCTCGGCAGTTTATATTAATACTGAAATCGAGGAAGATTATTGGCAGAAATGTGTCTTTACTCAGTGGTAACCACCTGAAATCCATCATAAATCAAATCAGACTTCCTCAATAGCATTCCCAATAAGACATTCCTAACAACCACAGTGATGCAGACGTGACAAAGTCAACAAAAATGGAAGCGCCGTACCGACTCGTCCACTTCTTTGTCATCCAGTTGGCATTTAAGATATATAATTTATTGAATTATTTAATATTTGACTTATTTTAGAGATTCTAAAAATAGAAAAAGGAAATCAAAAATCTTTGCAGTCAAAGTGTTTTTGCAGGGAGGACTTGCAAAATAAAGAGTAGATTGGGAATAAAATTGAGATATTACCTCAATGTTCGTTAAAGAACTAAGGAGACCTAAGCTGGAAGGAGGCACCACTAAAGCTGGTGCAACGGTTAATAAATTCATTTTTATTCAGATATGGGATTCATTTTGGCACAAGCTGCGAGACACGAACAAGGGAGGCCAGAAAGCGTGATGTCCAGTGATGTAAATTCAGCAGCAGAAGTAATTTATTAGTCTGATCAGGGTGCCTCCTGTTAGTTTGGAGTTTGTTTCCAGTTCACCCATCAGCCGGAAGGAGACACTGGGACAAACTTCCCCTCCCCGATTCAATTCAGTCCTCCAAGCAGAAAACAATGGATGCATTTTGCCCCAACTTCCTCTTATCTGTTCACTTGCGCGAGGTTTGTTTTACATCTCATCTACTTTGCATAGCTCTTTCAAGTTGTTCCTTGTGAAAGCTGCTTCGCAAAAATAGTCCTCAGCTTCTCAGTAAATAGATAGCTTCTGTTGACTGAATGCGGGCGCAGAGTTATTTCTGTGAAGTTCGGCTTCAACAAAAAGACCAAACTGATGAACGGCTAAAAATAAAATAGAAAAAAATGTCGATGGAAACTAATCCTTTATGGCTGCAAACATAAAAGCCTAGCAAAAGACATTCAGGTATGGGATGAATTTTGCTATCAACCATCTTATCGCATTAGCAATGCCCTTGATGTTGAGTAATATCAGGGCGGAAAGAGGCTGCAGCCAGTGTTGTGTTGTGTGTTCTCATGGTTACCAGGCACAATAACTGGCCAGTACAAGGCGGATTGTGGACGAACAGGAAATATGTTGCTCTATTACTTATCTACCAGTAACATCTAAACATGGGTTCAGGAAATGTAGATGACTAATTGCAAAACTTCTCACAGTGACAGTCTAATTAGTGTTCGGGATTTCTTGACATGAAGAATAATGCTGGCTTAAAGTTTTGGCACAAATCAGTATTGTGAGGAAATAAACGGCTGGAGATTGCAGTTTTTTATTTCAGACAATGATTAGCTGAACATAGAATCATTTAACAAAATGTTCACAATATCGACACCAGAGATTTAGGGAGGCAGAGAAAGACGTGTTCTGTAGTGGCAGAGATGAGCAATAGCATCATCAGCCAGCAGAGGCAAATATGGTGAATAGAAAGCAAACCCAATTTCATGTTTTGTATTTGTAAGGATTTGTGGGGTATACACAGATATTTTTTTACAAACTTTTCTGTACTGTTTTGTGCACTTGCTGTTAGATTTAAGGACATTTAAAAGCTGCTCAAAAACGTGACTAAGTTTCCCACAGAGACAGCATAGGATATTTATTATTTTAAGGAATATTTTAAATTCTTCACCACCCTTTGAGGTATAAAAATAAGTACTATTTAAGGCTCGATATGTTTTTTTTGGCAGCAAAGTGACAAACCAGTTCTCAGTATTTTCAGCTTGTTTGGCAGGTCTCCATCTCTCTTTTTCGAATTAATTTTAAAATCCAGCACTCAACGTGAGAGCATAAAACAAATTTTCTATGTCCTTGTCTGTATTTAAATCTGCTGTTACATACAGAAGTCAAAGTTTTTCAATTTACATATTTGACTTTATGCAGTGAGGCGCAGCCGCTGGAGCTGTTAAGGCAGGAAGAACAGGTTTCCGCAAAATGAGCTTAACTCCGTTGTTGTTTTTCTTTTAGTTTTGTTCAAACCAATCAGTGAACTGGAGATTTTGTCAAGATATTGTATCAGACTGATAAAAAGGTGAGTCTAACCTCGTGTAATTCGTACATTTCAAGTCTCACGATAAACTTTGGGTTTGCGCAACCCGCTTCTCGATTTTCTTGTCTGTCAGATTGAGCCTGCTCTGAAATTTGTACGTGTTGAAACTCGCAGGAAATTATTATTCAGAGGCTCACGTGCGATAGCTTCATCAATCCTGCAGGAGAGAACACAATATAAAAACACTGTATGTAGGTGGACATGGGTGGAGAAGATGAAGAATTGACGTTTTGTAGAAACTTCTAGGAATTACCATTGCAGGCTGCTGTTGCTGTGATTTGTTTCCTGCTGATTGCTCAAACGGAAGTTGCTATGAACAACTTGTACTTTTCTTCAGAGTTTCTAAAAAAAAGAAAAGAAAAAAAAGAGGTTTCTAGTAACTTTGTAGCAGTGATCAGGAAATCCCTGGAGGCTAAAAAGGCATCTTTAGGTGTGAGTGAGTTCTCAGATCACCAAACCTGATAAACATCCCAAACTGTGACCTCCACACTCAACTGCACAGATAAAATTCCTCTCGCATCCCTGCGGTTCGTCCTTTCATTTAGAAAAGCAACAGGAGGATGTTGCTTTTCTAAATGCGTTCTTTTTCTACAATCGCTGGAAGTTCATTGCTATTTTGAACTGTTCCACCACATTGGAGGATACCAGTTCATCAAAGGGTATATCGCACACAACCTGGGCTGCAGGGTTACATTTTGACAAATTGGAGCTGCAGTTTAACATGCACAGTTAAATTTTCCTAAACTTTCCTTGTAATATTTGTTCAGGCGCTTTAGTGTAGGTCTTCAGTCATCCAGGATATGAGTCATCTGAGTTCATGTACAAGGTGAAGAAGCAGACGATTAAGGATATTCTAGATAAAAGAAAAATGCACATCTAAGTCTATTTTGATGTCTAGAAATATATAGACCCGTTTTAACCAGAATTGCCTACGTCGTGTTCTTGAAAGTGCAGACTTCTTTGTAATCTATGCAATCCAGTCATTACTATCCTGACAGCAAGTACAACATTGCAAAAAATCAGATACTTTTATAGTTATTTTTCACCAGAAAAACTCCAGCGCTTTCCATGACTCTCTATTCTTGTGAAAGTACACATGTTCGAAAGAGAAACTCTCTGGCAGCTACAGCGACGCCGAATGCAATCAAAGCACTTACACATCGTGTCCCTTTGAAATTTAGCGGCTGAGACGATGCTTACACTTGTGAGTGATTTGCAGACCTGTCTTCTCGCCGTTAGTTTTCAAGCATGCATCTGAAGAACCTGGGTTTTTGAGGTGCAGGAAGCTGCACACCTGAGGCCTCCTGCTACTGCACAGAAACAACTGGTTTGGCCCGTCCTAAAAAAAAAGTTTTGTTGAGCATCGAGAATGAGGGCTGAGGGGTAAAACAGGATTCAGTTTTAGTCAGAGACTAATCCAGTCAAATGATGAGGCACCTTAACTCGAGGTTACTGGTGTCGGATACGTAGTTCACCAGAAAAACAAACATTCAGACCTACGCGCTGAGAGAGGAAACAGCATCTACACCCAGATGGTCAATCCAGGACTGAGCGGCTCGTTTACATTTTATGGGAAAATGAAACATTTTGTTTTGAGGACAGTCATTACAGACGGTGAAGACAGGTGGGCTGAGATAGAAGTGAAGGGAACAAGAAGAGCCATCACTGAACAGGAAGTGTGTTTGGGTTGAAACACCTTGATTGCAGTTCTGACTCTTCTCCCCAAGCAGCCCCACAAGCTAAAACACCTGAAAACACGACAAGAAAGGAACTTGCATCTTAATCGCTTTGGAAATTGAAAGGAAGGAATGCTGTGTCAGTGACTAATGAGAATTTAACAGCCCTATTAGTTTGAGTGCTCTATAAATAAGCTTCTGGAACTCCTAACCAGATGAAGGTGAATCATTTTATGTGCCTTATAATTATGAGCTTTACTTCTGGCTTTGACAGCCTTTGGCCAGATTGCAGCTTGCTTTGATGGCACAATTGTGTTTATTTATGACACACAAGGTTAAGATAAAGAGTCCAAACGTTCTTATAAATAATAACATATAAACTGTTTTGTAAAAATGAATTTCTGTGGCAAATCTTTCTCAAATCTGCTTTAGAATTTGCACCTATTCAATCTCATCAAAAGTGATCAACGCTAAAGAATCTGCAATAACTTTTCTGGTATTCATATGTGCTTAGGAAAAATGAGTTTCACTCTGATTAATACTTGATCTAATAAACTATAATACCCCTTTGCTATTTGTGATATCAGAATGAGGAACTTTGAAATGCAGAACAGGAAGAAAAATGCTGCATGTTTTCAATATGTCATTATATAACAATGAAGGAAATAAATGAGCTATGAAGATAATTCTGCGAAAATCCCAAAACAGTACCAAGGTTTGCTCAAGGAAGTTCTTAAGAAAACAAAAGAGAGAAACGTGTGACTGGTAAGCTGCACAATAGCATGCCATTTGTACCATTTGGCTGTGCAGCCTTACAGTTTATCCCTCTGGTGCTCATTGTTTTATTTAGTTTTTTTCTGTTAGACAGGGACTCTGGTTCCCTCCCACGCTCTAATAACATCAGTGACTCTAAATCTGACCTCTACATTTTGTTTGTGTGCTTGAATAGACAAATCCGGTGCGGACAATAAGTCGGTAATCCTTTTTGAAAACTGTTGACTCTTCGGGAGTGCAAGTTGAATCAGTGGATTGTAACTTTAATTACAGTCGGGTTCACCCAACGTAACCTGTGGAAGTTTCTGTCGTGAGCGTCACAATAGAGCCAAACCCTTCAGAAGCAGCTCCAACACCGGCAGGCACCTTTCCACACAAAGCCTCCAACAAAGCAGCAGCCGTTGCTCCACAGAACAGACAGTGTAGCTTACAGATGTGTAATTATGTCTGACTGTTGTTAAAGCTTAACAGCCATTGTGTTCAGGTACAATACTTTAGTTACTTCAATTACTGCGATCTATTGCCAACAACGGCACTGGTAAACGCTGTTGCCAATAAGGCGCGAGATTCAGTTTTGGTTATTGCACAAACTGACCAAGATTTCAGCTACTTGGTAAGCTCACAGGCACATTGGACACTGTGGCCATTAAAAACAAAACACCACTGGATAACTTTTGCTTTTAGATACTCAAGGTCAACCTAAAAAACCAAAATGAAAGGATTTAGGTAATATGTGACAAAATTAAATGTAGGATCTGATAGATTTTTTTAATAAAGGACGTGACAGGCTTGGAGTGACGAATAACTTAAAAATGCTATTGAATTTTCTTTGTCACAAACCAGACAAAAAGGAATGTAAAGTTAGCAAGCAAGCCGTATTAAAGGAGGGAGCGTTTGTTTGTCTCTCATAGAAAAAAAACAAAACAAAAAAATCGTTTGAATTTGTTCCTCTTTGTCTTTTGCAGACAAAAATAAAAGATAACCATCAAGCTGCCATCATGAATGGTGGATTCCTTGTAAAATTGTTGGCAGGTGAGTAATCTTGTACGTTAACCTTTGGCACAGGTTTAGATGCTACACCAAAACTGATATCTTTTATAATAATAATATCTTTTCCTGTGAGTAACCGTTCAGGAATAGAGCTGGACGCCTCTGGCTTTAAAGTAGCCCGACATTTGTAGTTATCTTTTATATTACTCCTCATTACCATTCTGCAGGTTTTCAGAAGGTCATTCAAAGTTTGCCTTTTGAGAAGACGTTTTGTTGTAGTTTGATTGACACCTGCACACGACTGATGGACCATTCAGGAATAGCCTGGCCATTCTCTTTAAAATTTTGCTTCACAGCTCAGTGGGCTTTCTCCCATTGACTTGGATTCCCCTAGTAGATTTTCAGAAGCAGAATTTGTGAATGACAACGCTGATTTTCTGCGCTGGTTTTGTATGGTAGTCCACCTGCAGTTTTAGCAATGGCAGGAAAGGAAGTGAAGGAAACTGTTAGCTACGCTTTCAAATATTACATTAACATCCGACTGTTAATGTGCGGCACTTCTCTATTTGCAGTGGGGGATGGTTGCTTACAATGCAGCCAATTTCCAGCCAGCTTCATAGCGTCAAGCTATCACATCACATGCGTGACGGACAAGTTGTAAACTCGTCCGTGCCACCAGGAATTAATTGTTACTCAATATCCAAGAGCCTAGATGTAGGATGAGGGGTCAGTTTTTACCAGGCTAATTCAGAAAGCCTCCTGAAATCTGACTGAGGAGCGCTCTGAAAGAGAACTTAGTCTAGATCCAATTAAGATATAACTTTCAGTAGCCAGGAATATTGGATATGTGTGATGGAAGAGCAGACATTAATCAAACATTAATTATACAAGATTTTGTGTCATTGTATGTCGATCTATAAATTTTTACTTTAATCTGTAAGAATGAAATGTAACATTACTCACATCATGTATTTTCTTTTTCATCACAGACTTTTGCATACATACGAACAGGGAGCTTTGTCCCGTCTTTCACATATCAACCTCATATTGCTTAAAATAATAGTTAATATTTAGATAAATGTTAATCTCTCCTGACTACTCTCATATGTATTCTTTCTATCTTGCACAGCTATCTGCATAACTCACACAGTGAGTCAACCAACCGAACCTACACAATTAAGTATTGGTACACCAACAAATAGCACTGTCGGAAACACAACACAATTTTTTGTTGAAAAAACGACAGCGCCATCAAGGAAAATCATCAGTAACAACATAACTGATGAAGAAAGCATCATGTCTTCTACAACCGAGACATATGCCCAAGAATGTTGCAAAACCATTCAATCATCTGATTCAGAAACAAGCCAGCCGGTATCTACATTTTCTGAGGGGAAATCATCATTTTCACGTGAGGCTCCTGCACCAGCTGAGGCTGAAAGCATCTCTGGTACGACGCCATCAAATGCTCTGCAGACTTCAGATATCAAAAGTGGCAACACACCCACCAGCATTTCTTCACCACTATCGCAAAGTGAGACAATGTCAGTACGCATGCCCACACAAGGATCCTCTGAATCACAGACAAACGGGCTTTCAACCGCCTTATCAGACATGCCTGAAAACATACAAACCAACATGAAAACAACCAAAATGCCTGCCAAGTCGCACACAGAGACAAAAGAGTCTGATGCAACAGAGGGTAGTACACCTTCACCAACAATAAACACAGTGGTGACAAGAAATACGCAATCGGGGCAAAAAACATCATCTGAGGCAAGTCCGAAGACTGACTCTAAAGCTACAACAAACGTCGCTGTAGTTTCAAGCACAACAGAGCCAACTTTAATACCGAATCAAAGCACTGACTCAGCCTCAACACAAAGCTCTGCAGGAACCACACAACCAGACACAACGTCTACAACGGAGACGCAAATGGAGTCTACAGAACAAGCTGCTGTACGTACTGCGAAAACTGACACATCTACTGCGCATTATACACAGGCACAAATGATGGAGGACACGACAACACCTCTGCCACCCTTATTGGAAACGTCTGCAACAGGATCAACCAGAAAGTCGACATCTTCCCATCCACCTGTAACACAAGCAGCAGCAGCAGCTTCACGCAGTGAATTACAAACATCAACGAAGAATGATGTAACACCTTTCACGACACATTTTCAAAACACCTCAGGACAAATTACTTTAAATTTAACAACTGAAACACAAACTGCAGCTGCAGAAGCAAGTGAAACAACTCAGTCAACCAAATTCTCCATTGCTTCCGAAATAACTTTCAGATCAACACACAGTGTGTCGATGGATTTTCAAGCACAAGAGACATCGTCGGCTATGGTTTCACCTCCACAAGGTTCGCCACATATTACAAGCTCAACAGGACAATCCAACACGCAAGGTTTGGAGACTTCAACAACCTCTGAATCACTGACGACACAACTTCCCCAAACTTCAAAACAAACTGCAGAATTACTAACAAGTAAAGGAACAACAGACAATGGACTGGCAGCAACGCGGCTCACACAACAAACTGCAGAGTCTGCAACAACACCGCCAAAAGAAACATCAACACAATCTAGTCCACCAACAGAAATGAATCAAGCCTCCACCATGGATTACACATCTACACTGACAGTAAAGTCCACAACATCATTCAGTACAATATCAGCTCCTTCTGTAATTTCTACAAAAGAAACATCTGTAAAAGGATTGTCTTTATCTCCATCTATTACAACACCATCCACAACTGATATTATAGAATCAACAACAAACAAGCCAGGCAATGAAACAACACAATTAAAAAACAACTCAGAACAAAACACTTCAGATGTGACCACACAAAAACCCGCTACAAATCATATTAAAGCATCATCAACAACAAAAACATCAACTGTTTCAGGAACTGATTTGCTTTCTTCATCATCTCTAAACGCAACACAAACTTTGACTGAAGCAATGCAACCAGAGGGTCAGAATAAAACTGCATCATCGACAACACAAGAAAATACAACAGCATCAACAAAATTTTCAACACAACAACCCACAACTGCAAAACAAACTCCTGCATCAACAACTAATAGTGGAACAGCTGACAATAAATCAGTTTCTGTGTCAACAAGGCTGAGTACAGAAACGACTCAATCTGTGGAAATTAATCCAACTACAAAACAAACACAATCTAGTCCAGAGGCAACGATCAGTAAAACATCTAAAGAGATGGTGGAGTCCATGACAACAGCCCCCACCCAAACATCTCCTCCATCTTTAACTTCCACAATCAACAAACCCGTTCAGTCAACACAGTCCTCTCCATATGAAACAAGATCCACAGTAAGCACCGTTTCAACAAGAAAATCTGAAGTTTCATCAGCATCCGAAGCATCAACGATACCAACCTTAACTGCAGAACAAACTGCTGAATCTACAACAATTCAAGGAAACACAGATAGTGCATCAGTTTTTATGTCAACCAGACCAAGATTACAAACGGCTAGTGAAACTAATCAATTAGCAACACAATCACAATCTAGTTCTGCAACAGCAAAAACTCAAACATCTACCACAAATCCTACATCTCTAAAGATGGTGGGATCCACAGCATCACCATCTTCATCCATGACAACAGCAATAAAGTTATCGATGTCTTCTCCATCTGCAGGAGTCTCCAGAGAAACAACACACACTGTAGTGCAGACATCAGACGATCAGGAAGGAACACATTCTTTCACAAAACAATTACAAAACACTTCAAAGCAAATAATGTTGAACGGAACAACAGAGAATAAAACTGTAGCTGCAGAAACAACCAAAACACCTGCAATCAAAGAATCATCCACTGCTTCAGAACCAGCTAAAGGCCCAACACCCAATAGGTCAGTGGATGTTCAAACAAAATCAACACCGGCTGTGTTTTCACCTCCACAAAGTTTGCCTGATGTTACAAGTTTAAGAGCACAATCAAATGCTCAGGATTCAGAGACTTCAAAAGCTTCACCATCATTTTCAGATCGACTGCCCACAACTTCAACACAAACTACTGGATCAACAATAATTAGAGGAACAACGGACAACAAATCACATTTTATTTCAACCAGAGTCCCATCACAAACTGCAGGATCTGTGACAGAGGAACGAATTGAAACACAAACAAAATCTAGCTCATCTACTGCCAAAACCCAAGCCACTAACACATCAACAAACCTGCCAGCACCAACAACCAGTCAAGACAGAGAGGCAACAACAGCATCACAATCTGCAGCTGCAGTAACAACAGAATTTGACATTCAGGATGATACTGAATCTGCAACAACCAAATCTGAAAATTCAACGACATCAGTGTCAACCAGACTCACACCCCAAGCTGCAGAGTCTGCGACAACACCGCCAAAAGAAACATCAACACAATCTAGTCCACCAACAGAAATGAATCAAGCCTCCACCATGGATTACACATCTACACTGACAGTAAAGTCCACAACATCATTCAGTACAATATCAGCTCCTTCTGTAATTTCTACAAAAGAAACATCTGTAAAAGGATTGTCTTTATCTCCATCTATTACAACACCATCCACAACTGATATTATAGAATCAACAACAAACAAGCCAGGCAATGAAACAACACAATTAAAAAACAACTCAGAACAAAACACTTCAGATGTGACCACACAAAAACCCGCTACAAATCATATTAAAGCATCATCAACAACAAAAACATCAACTGTTTCAGGAACTGATGTGCTTTCTTCATCACCTCTAAACGCAACACAAACTTTGACTGAAGCAATGCAACCAGAGGGTCAGAATAAATCTGCATCATCGACAACAACACAAGAAAATACAACAGCATCAACAAAATTTTCAACACAACAACCCACAACTGCAAAACAAACTCCTGCATCAACAACTAATAGTGGAACAGCTGACAATAAATCATTTTCTGTGTCAACAAGGCTGAGTACAGAAACGACTCAATCTGTGGAAATTAATCCAACTACAAAACAAACACAATCTAGTCCAGAGGCAACGATCAGTAAAACATCTAAAGAGATGGTGGAGTCCATGACAACAGCCTCCACCCAAACATCACCTCCATCTTTAACTTCCACAATCAACAAACCCGTTCAGTCAACACAGTCCTCTCCATATGAAACAAGATCCACAGTAAGCACTGTTTCATTAACAACTACCAAACAGGATGAAGAAACATCAACATTACAAAGTAAATCAAATGGAGCAACAGAATCACAAACAGTAGCACAGAAAACAACAAGAGCATTCTCAACAACTAGATCAGGAAATCAACAGAAAATGTCATCAGACGATTCAACAACCTCAGAAGCATCAACGACACAAACCTCAACTGCAAAACAAACTGCTGCATCAACCACCACTAACAGAAACAAAGCCAGCGGGTCGGTGTCTGCGTCAACAAGACAAACTACAGAATATGTGACAACACTGAGAACTTCAACACAAACACAGTCAAGTCCATCAACAACTGCACCTCAGGGATCTACCACAAATCAGACGTCTACTTCAGTGGTGGATGTGAAGACAACAGGATTGATGACAACATCACCTACATCTGCTACATCTAAAACAGGAGCAGGTGTACAGTTACCATCTTCACCTCCAACCCTCACAACAAGATCCACAACAGCAACAGAAGCTGAAAGAACAACATCAAAAGAATCAGACAAAATATCATCTGTCACAACACAAAGCACCTCAGCACAAAACCCTCCACATGTAACAACTGAGACACAGACTGCAGCTGCAGACACAGGATCATCAACT
>NW_015114591.1:81896-83052 GCF_001443285.1 Poecilia latipinna
GGATCATCAACTGCTTTCAAACAGACTGCGGTGTCTACATTCAGTGAATCAAAGTTATTGCAAACAACTCAAAATACAGAAAAAACAACACAATCACAGAATGAGCCCACAACAGCACCACGACCTCTAATTACTGGATCAACAAGAATTCAAGAAAGCACAAACAGTGGATCAGTCTCTTTCTCCACAATCGACAGAAAACAAACTATTAAGACTGTGGTAACAGTGCCCATTGCACCACAAACAGATTCTACTTCACCAACAACCATCAAGCAAATATCGACCACAACTGCAAAGCAACCTGCTGGATCTGTAACAACTCAAACGAGCACAGAATCCGGATCAGTCTCTGTGTCAGCAAGACTCTCAACACACAGCACACAACCTGCAGCATCAAAAATGCTCAACATACCTGCAACAATAAACTTGTCAGACACAATAGAAACACTCGCTGTTGCAAAACAAACAGTGGCTGATCAAAATGAAACCAGTCAAACTGTAAATGAGTCTCTGCAAAGTTCAACACTGAAATCAAACACTCAGGACAGAACTTCACCACCTGCAGCAGACAATTCAGATTCATCAGCAACATCAGCTCCACTGACAACACAACAAACTGCTGAAACTACAACTAATGGAAACCCAGATAACAGATCAGTCTCTGTGTCGACCAGACTCACAAACCAAACAGCAAAGTCTGATCAAAATGGTAAAACTACAATGAAAACACAGTCTGATCCCCTCACAGCCCAAACCCAAACTCCTACAAAGATGGTGGAGTCCATGACCACAGCTTCAGTAACGACTTCACCTTCATCTGCAACTTCTACTGGAGCAACTGGAAAGACGACAGCATCAACTCTATCTGAATCAAGAAGACTAACCAGCTCAGCGTTAGCATCTACCCAAGAAGACACAGAAAATACAAAATTGACAACATTTTCAAGTCAAAGTACAGCAATAGAAACAACTAAAATTCAAACACCAAATAAAGAAACACGCATAACACCTGCAACAAAGAAAGCTAAGGATGAAACATCATCTGCACCAACCAAATCACAAGCTCAAACTGCAGGACTACTAACAAGTAAAGGAACAACAGACAATGGACTGGCAGCAACGCGGCTCACACAACAAACTGCAGAGTCTGCAACAA
>NW_015114591.1:88919-97130 GCF_001443285.1 Poecilia latipinna
AGCAACAGAAGCTGAAAGAACAACATCAAAAGAATCAGACAAAATATCATCTGTCACAACACAAAGCACCTCAGCACAAAACCCTCCACATGTAACAACTGAGACACAGAGTGCAGCTGCAGACACAGGATCATCAACTGCTTTCAAACAGACTGCGGTGTCTACATTCAGTGAATCAGTGTCTGATCACAACAGAAATAAATCAACTTCATTGCAATCATCGACTCAAACGATAGATGAAACAAATGAATCAGAGAATCAGACTGAACACGCATCACCTCCAACGACCAAATCAAGAGAGATTCCAAGAACACAACAACCTCCAATTACTGGATCAACAACAGTTCAAGAAAACACAAAAAGTAAGTCAATATCCCTGTCTACACTTGACAGGAGACAAACAGAGCACAGTGGCACACAAACAAATTATACTCCACCAGTGACCATCAATCAAACTTCTACCACAACTGCAAAGCAACCTGTTGGATCTATAACAACTCAAGGAAGCGCAGACTCCAGGTCAATCTATATGTCAGCACAAACGTCAGCTAAGAAAACAAGCATAACACCTGCAACAACTAAATCAAACACTCAGGATACAGCAACATCATCCTCAACAACTGAACCACACACTACAACGACAGCAGCAACTACTGAAAAACAACCTACAACTACAAAACAAACCGTCAGTTCAGCAACAACAGTTTCGTCGACGACTTTGACAATCACAGCACAAGCAGCGACAAACGCCAATTATGACACCTCATCAACAGCCGGACAGGCATCACCCACAGCTTCTACACAAAGCAAAGAATTATCAACCCAGCTACCAGCACAAGTTGGAGAGAAGACTACAGGGAAACAAGAGGCAGGACGAACAACGGGAACTACAGTGAACACCACACCACACACCACAGCATCTTTATTTACATCTGCTCAAGAAACTACACAAACAGCTGCACACACAATTACCCATGAGGCACCAGAGACGGCATCAGGTATGTTAGGACGCAAACATTTCCACTGATGATCTACAGTCATACCAGCAGATGCAAATCAAACTAACGTCTATTTTTTTCTTGTGCTTCTGCAGCAGCATGGACAACGGATCAGCACTCATCCGCATCGCAAAGTTCAGGATCTTCCAGTTCACAACAACAACCTCAAAGTGCCTCACTGGTCCCAGTTAGCACATCAAGAAGCACTTCATCTTCAGTCCCAGCGCAGAGTTCATCCCATTCCACAGCAGAAGAAGCTCGTTCAAGTGCTTCCCCTCAGGTTAACGGGACTACAAATATGGAGAAGGCTACGGTGAAATCCACAGCAGCCGAGCATGGAAGCACAGAGACAACAGACTCCAATTTATACACATCATCAGCTGACCTCAGGCACGCAAACACAACGCAACTGGAATACGATGCAAGAACTTTGCCTGTTTCTCGAAACAGGACTGTGTTTTTCAAACACAGTCCGAGGGTTGTTATTGTGGAGCCTTTAGTCTTTCATTATCCAGTCGTGGAGCGCATCACGTTTTTATCAAACGATACAGACGAAACTGATGGAACAACAAACCTAATCGTAACAAGGTTTCCCAATGGTACAAAATGATGAAGACAAATTACTCGTTAAAACATTTATCATATGTTGATGTAAAGTAATATTTGAGTTAAAATTTTATTGGGACGGTTTCTCATAATCTCTTTTGTTCTGTGGAGATGTTGCGACGGCTCAGGACTTTAAATTTAGTTCAAAAGAGCAACCTAAATCTGGAGAGCCAATAGGAGTACTCGCAATAAAACTTGGTGTGGGCATTTTACAACATGTAGGCCACATCCAGCTCTTTAGTTGTTCCAGACTGGCCTGCAGTGGTTAATAGGTTAGCAATAAATAAATAAATAAATAAATAAATAAATAAATAAATAAATAAATAAATAAATAAATAAAGTTTATTTTGTAGACAAGTCCAACTATGTGTTTATTATTTGGAGAATCCAATCTTTATTTCACTTTTGTCTCTCTGTCTGCTACAACAGCGTCCAATATGTACCAATATTCATTTTGCTACCAAATGTAATTTCTTCTATGTAATCACTGCACACATACCATCATCACAGCATGAGTGTTAGTACTAATAATATTTCAATTGTCACGAATGCACACACTGCATGTGACATTCAGCCTGCCACAGATGATGGTATCCAACATGCTAAAGTGAAAAGATATCGTAGTCTAATTTGCCTAATATACATAATACTGTATAAAAGTTTGGTTTCTTACACTGCATTTTTAGATTACGACATGTTCTATTTTGCAAAAAATGTAAAAATCCGAATTAGCTGGTAATGGAACATTTCAAAATCTTCAAAGTAAAACAAAACAACAAACTCCTATGTGCAAAGGTAACACAGTGCAACATGAACTGCAGTCTGAAGGTGAAATTTGAGGTTGTAAAGTATAAAGTATCGTCATTTTGTTTGTCCAACATGTGGATAATTGTTTATAATGTACAACCTATTGAGAGGTAAACACATCTTGTTTTTAGTTTCATGCAATGGCTCACTTCATCATTTGTCATAATTGTTTTAGAAACAGATTTCTTTGTTCCACTGTATTACCCTTTGATCTGTTATTGAAGACATCAAGCACATTTTTTCATTAATTTTTTACATTTTCTGTCAATGCTGTGCCCCGTGGCAAAGTGGTTAGCACTTTAACTTTTTCCAGAAAGTCTTCGGTCATCAATCTTTTTTTCTTTTTTCCTCTTAAAGTGGATTGCACCCAGGCTCTTTGTCATCTGGATCAACAACATGAAGTCTGGTGTATCTTTACAACTAGGAAAGAGCAAAATTCCATTTTAAAGGTCTAATTACAAAGTTGCACAACATAACATTTCAAAATCTCAATGTGGATGTTCTATCCAGACCTTATATTGTAACGTGTGTCTATTTTTAATAAAAACTAATGCTCTCAGTGTCTATATTTGTGGCATTGCGCTTCTTTCAGTTTTGCTTTTAAAGCAGCCACTTTCCTCCTGTCATCTAATAACCCCATCCTCCATCTGCGCCAGCCTGTGTCATCAGTGAGAAACTACGCACCCTAAATCAGTATACGAAGAGAAACGATGTCCTGCCGTGGCTTTGAAACAAGCCAACCATAAAACAACACACACACAAAAAAAAGGCAACAAAAGCAAGCACACCTTCACCCTCTACATTCTCCAGCTCAAATGAAGCAGATTCACTGCTTATGATGTTGGTCGTAGTCGTGACGTTTCTCATAGTGGGTTTGATCTGAAGCGTGTCTCTTGTTTGACTATAAGCAGTGATGATGACAGGCGCTGCTCCTTTGGCATACTTGGTGCAGTTAGACCAGTTTAACTGAATGTCTTTGCATGGATGTAGTTTTCAAAAGGTGATTTCAGTTTTTCTAAATATTCACATTTATGCATGTAACATTTTCAAAATGTTGAAAACACATTTGTGACTTACAGTTCTTTGTGTATTTAGACGACTGTCACGCATGCAATTTCTTACACATGTAAGACTTTATGTAGAGCTGCTTACTTCCTTTAATTTGTTGTGTTGAATTGTGTTTTTCTTGGATGAAGCAGAAAAATCACATGTTTCCTTTTAAGCTCAATCAATTTATAAGGCAGTCATCATCGTCATCATCATCCTGGTGATCTCTTCCCTCCTGACCCTCCCGTTTACAACATCCTTCAATGCCAGTGGATCCATTGTGCAGCATTAAGTACGGGTGTCACAGTGTATTTTTATGTTTACAGGGATCAGTGTGAGCGTTTCACACTGTGTCACAATGCATGCGTTAATCTGTGGTGAAATAAATGAATAAAACTGATGTATGTCTCACCATTCTGACCACTGAAGACAGGAATTTGATGATGAGAAAAACGTTTAAATCTTGCGCAGACTTTAATTTTGGATTGAGACTGCCTGATAGATCTGTTTTTGTTTGCTTGAAAGGTCATTGTGTATAATTGCATCACACTGCTGTTGAATGCTTACAATAGAGTCGATCTATGGTTAAAGTTCAAGAGATTCCCACATATAAAAACACGTGCGTGTGTAAATCTCATCCGCAAACAACAAGCAAGCAAGATCGTATCAGCAAAATGGTTTGCGAAAATATTGGGAGGAGTATACACGGAGGAGGATATGGAAATGTGTGACGTACTACCTGCAATTCAATTTACTAGATCAGAACCAGATTAGTGTTGCTGCTTTTGGGTTTCCATTTAGCATGTTTGAAAAGCAGGTGCAAATTGGCATGCAAAAATCTACGTTCACTGAGGCAAGCACAGCATAGCATCCTATCTGTAAGACAATTAGTAGTTGGAATAAAAATGTGTCTATCTAGGACACAGACCCAACTGAATGACATTGGAGCAGTTCCTTCTACTAAGCAAGCATGAGGTGAGAGTGGAAAGAAAAGACTCCTTTATAACAAGCTGTATGTTGATCTTGTCCATATCTTGAGTCTTTAGGAATTACTAAAAAAAAAAAAAAATTAAAATAACTGGAAATGTGACAACCACAGCTGGATATGGAAGTTCATCTTACCAATTGCACAGTGAGGAGGACTACAAAAGTTTTAAGGAGATCAACTTATGTTTCAAAAACTGCTGCAAATATTTCTTTATCAATTGCAAAGAACAAAAATCTTTTCTCACCTTTTAGAACTGATAAGGTGTTTTATTTATTTATCCCCAAGTACTTTGCCATGTTCTCATAGTTTTTCATAGTTGTTTTAGGTCAGTGAAGTTTAAGCTAAATGTTACTAATTAAACAGGTAAGCCTGTTTACCTGTATAAGCCTTAATTTTATACAGACATTAATTTACCGTGACATTAATTTAAAGTGTCACAGTAAATTAATGTCACATCGAGCCAAGAAAGTAAAAATGTCAGTGCCAATGATATCTAAAAATAAATGTGTCAGTGCTCTGATTTGTTTGATTTATTTTTTTTTATTTTTATTGACAGGTGCAGCATTGCACCCATGCCTTTGAATTTGTTTTGCCAAGAAAAACAGCTTCCACATCATACAATCACGCTATGCGGCTCACTCTAACTGATCAGAGCTCATTCAGCATATTGCTTTAAAAACTTGCCAGGCTTATTGCAAAAAAATGGAACAAATGCTTCTGCCTTTTGTGGTTCACACTGTGTGTATTGTTTTCACAGTCTCAACGTTTAAGAAAACAGACCTTCAATCCCTGAAACTCAAGCGCCTACCTAACTTTTCAGACCTTAAAGTAAAGCCAAATAATTTGGACTTGCAAACATTAACATCTTATCATCACCGTTGACATCAATACTTAAATTTTAAAGTGAAACTGTACCAACACGGAAGAGAGGTATGCCAGCTTGTGGTCTGTCCACTTCAATGGAATGAATAAACAATAGACGCCAGCAAAACTGAGACTGATCCAACAATTTTTTTTTTTTCTTTTACCTGTCATTTCACAAACATCCCTGGGGGAGAGAACAAATTCCTTTCCGTCGTCCTACTTTTCAAATGCAGGTTATATATAAGGCCAAGCATCAGTGTGGCATGTGATGAGTTAAGGGAGCAGCAGGAAAGTTTTAAAGAAGTGCATGAATTTGAATACAGCCGCAGGTAAGTGGATTGTTGTTACAGTTAAAGTGATGAGAGTTTTTATAGCTTAAATCTAATTCCTCATCAGTTAAATTCTTGTACAATTAGTTATTGTGTGATGTTTGTGCAATGTGCAATGTAAAAGATTCTACTTAGGAAATTTTGCATTGTACAAATTCAGTACAACATAATTACAACATTTTTTTGCGGTATCGAAATCTAAATAATAGATTTTTTTTTTAAATTTATTGTATTTCAAGACTCATGATATTTATTAAGACAAATGCAATGGAAACACTTTATTATTCTCTGTTTTAACAATAACTTCTGCTACAACTATTTCATAACTGTTATTTAAATATTTCCACACCCTACTTTTAGGGAGGTGTGGGATTAAAAACAAAACATGCATCACTTACGCCTGAGTTTAGTTTAGATTAACCATAGAAATAAATATCCTTGCTATTGGACTGCAGCGTTAGAAAAGTCAGTTTCAGAGATGGAAACTGCAAAGTGCAGTGCAGAACAGGGTAACACTTTATTTGAAGGGTGTTGAATAAGACTGACATGACATGTCATAAACATGAATAAGCCTTCATGAATATTTATGACTGTTGTCATAAATATTCATGAAGGCTTATTCATGTTCATTACAGGTGTTTATGACAGTGTCATGTCAGTCTTATTCAACCCCCTTCAAATAAAGTGTTACCCAGAACAGTTCATCACTATAAGTATCAAAGCACTGGTTTATAAAACATTGTTTCAGTGATGAGCTTTTCTTAACATGCACAGTCAACCCACTCAGATTTAAACCAAATTCTCTCTTTCTCTCTTGATTTTAACTACATTAGTGTGACATGTCCTAAAGAAAACTCAGTGAAACTTCTAAGTATTATAAAAACTCATAAATTTTAATTTTACATATTATTTTTATACTACTGATTAAGAACTAAATTGATACTCCGGGTCACTCTCACTCCTTTCATTACATTATCCCACATGATAAAAAGCACTTTACTACACCTCGACAGTAATTATTAGGTCCTATTGAGAACTTTTTATTGAGAAAGAAAAAAATATAAAAATCACATTCCATGAAATATGTTTTCAGTTAAAGTGAGTGTCCATAACTAAACGTCGTTTTACTATTATTATTATTTTTTTATTATTTTTGATTTCGGGAAGTAAGGAAGATGATAACACAGATTAAACAGAGAAACAGGTTTAAAAGAGAAAGAAAGAGAAGATGTAGATTTGATACTTGATTTGATTTTTTTGGTTCTACATGACTTCCAAACAATGGACCTTTGACTCATTCATAGTTTCATTATTATGTTTTTTTTTTTACAGAGAAGTGCATGCAAAACAAGTAGTGGTGGTTGAATACCCACAATCCTTCACACTGCTTGAACTGAACCCTAGAGAGAAAAATAAGTGAACCATGTGACTGTTCCTTGTTTTATCACAATCAGCATTCTTCACTTGTACTGATTTCCTCTCCAGAATAGTTAAGAAGTAGTATATGAGACAAAAACAATTCTATCATCCTTGAATCACAATTTAATATTAAGGTTAGGTTAATTTTCTCAAACAAAAAAAATGTTGGCAACCTATGATAACATTAACTCTAAACTAGTCTCCTTAAAAAGATAAGGATGAGCCATGAAGAAAAAAATAAAGTTGAGAGATTTGTGTTTTTACCAGTTGAATGATTTATGTGACATCACCTATACAAATATTCAACTCAAAAAATACAGATTGTACTTAGTTAAAAAAATGAATCTGCTCATTTATACATATGACATAATGACTTAATGTAGTCATGTTTTCATTAGCTTAGCTACGTTGTTGAAATATTACCACTTCGTTCATTGATTTAAAGAATAGAAACATGTCAATACAAAAGTAACATAAACAACCATTTTATGAATTTAAAGGAACCGGGAATTCAACAACATATTTTACTTTCTGTATTTGTGGTGATTTGGTTTCATTGTTGCTGCTATGTGTCCACAAATGTGATCAAAACAGAATGGGGATGAAACAAGACTTAGAGTTTACTTAAAATACTTTAGAAACATATCAAAATAAGATGTGTTAAGCACATAATAAAGGCTCAGTTACTGCATAAAATTATGGATATGACATTGAAAATTGATTAAGATTTTTTTTTTTTACGTTGCAGAATAAAGATAAGTAAAGGATGGGGGTTGGAAAGGTTCTACCATTGCTACTAATCCTGATAGGTAAGTAAAAGATTAGATAAAATAAGGTTCAGGGTGGGAGGATACTGTCCTGAACTTGTAATTCAGCTCCAAAAGGGATACACTAAATAAGTTAAATGTCAATAGAGCAAATATATTCATATATGCGATTAATGATAATGATGAATGACCTGTGTTATTGACTCAGCAGTAACACAGGCAACTACAACTACAGCTCCAATGACAACAGCAGCAGCAGCAACAACGACAACAACAACAGCAGGTCCAACAATAACCACAGAAGCTCCAACCACAACAACTTCTGCTCCAACAACAACCACAGCGGCTCAAACCACAACTACCGCAGAAGCTCCAACCACAACCAC